>NW_025389852.1:0-11384 GCF_016433145.1 Gracilinanus agilis | reverse complement strand
CTGATACCCAGGTGACTTTGGGCAAGTGACTTAACTCTTCTGGCTTCTGTATGTACTCCTTCTAGCCAACAGTTTGGTGAAGTCCAGGGGCTCCTTATCAGAATGTTGTTTAAATGAATAAAATACAACACATAAGATTTCAAAGGAAACTGATTATTTGAAATACAATTATCCAAATATTAAAAATAAACAAACTCATGGACCACAGGTTCCTGATCTCTGGAGTAGATGGTTTCTAAGGTTCTTTTCGAGCTCTAAAATCTATGATCTGAAAAAATCAAATGTTGATTTTCTTTTTGATTCCATTTTGTAATAAATTCTATTCTTTTTTTTAAAACCCTTACCTCCCATCTTCAAAATGTGTTGGTTCTAAGGCAGAAGAGTGGTAAGGGCTAGGCAATGGGGGTTAAGTGACTTACCCAGGATCACACAGCTAGGACGTGTCTGAGGTCAGATTTAAACCTAGGATCTCCTGTCTGTAGGCCTGGTTCTCTATCCACTGAACTACCCAGCTGCCCCCTATCAATTCTATTCTGTAATTGCCTAAAAACCATCTTTCTGTGTCTCTGAGTTAAAGTTTGGAAATTCATGAGTCCAAAAGTTCAATTTCTTCTCTGAGTTATCCTAAAATTCATTTGTCCTGTAGATCACATTCACTGAAAGAAATTTTATCTCACAGATTTGCATGTACAATTAAGGGAGATCTTTTAACCAGCAAGTCTATAGATAGATTCTCCAACAACCTTTCCTGACAGCAGGATGGAAACAGAGATTTTTGCTAGCCTCGAATGTCCAGCTAATCACGTTGTTTTCTGTCATCTACAATATTTCAGACTTTTTAACTGCGAGGTCTGGACTATGTGTAACTCCCAGAATATGCATTTCAAACCCTCCCTGGCTGAGCAATGTGCTGTTTCTAAGCATGCTGACACGTGTGTCATTCCCGGAAACCCCTAACAATGACCTCAGATGCTTTTTCTGGGCTGTGCCCCTGAGAATGTCCCAGTTAGGTGGAAGATGTTATGAGCTGTGCTCATACTATTTGCTAACTGGGTAAAGCTTCTATGCTCAACTATAGTTGTTATAAGTTTGGTTGTGCTATTTTCTGATTGGGTCAAACCTTTTCGTCAGATTGCCAGTTTTGGCTCAGCGGCTTCTGAAGGGCAGACAGGGAAGGAAGGGGCTTGTGGTTAAAACTGTAAAAGACTAGGTTCAGCCAAAAGAGGGTGCATTTTGCCCAAGACCAGAGGGTCTCTCATGAGAAAGAAATAAAAGCTCTGTCTCTTCTACCAGTACCTTCCAAGTCTGAATTTCCATTGTGAGGAGGTGCTCTCCATGAGGGTGGTCTCCACTCCTCTCCCGTATATAACTAATAATATTGCTCTCCAACTGGTATGATTCCTGTTCTTTGTTCTCTTGTATAAGAAAGCTAGTAAATCTCACTTTTTTCTTGCAGGGGTGTCCAAAACCTATTTTCTTGTTGACTACTAGCCTTGCCAATAAAATGAATGTGATCAAAATTTTATTGCCTCAGTTTACCTTATTTTTAAAATTAACAGATTATTTATTCTATTCTTTGGATGTGTGTTGGGGTACCAGGGGAGGTTTTTACCAGTCTTTCTGGAAGGCCTGGGATTGGGCAGGAGAGTGTGCTTATCTCCCTTTCAACCTCCCACATTTACTCCCTAAAGTTCCCCTTCCAAAATGGGAGGGTCCTGGGATTCCCCTTAGTGTGATGAGGGAAGAGGAGTCTTCCTAGCTCTTTCCCACATGCACAGGTTCCTTACCCTTCAGGTAGTTTCTCTGGGATGTCACTTCCTTCAGAGTCTCACTCAGGTTTTTCTAAGGGGAGGAAAAAAGTGGGTAAATGGGCCAGGCCCCGGAGACATCCTCATCTTCCCCCAAATCCTGCAATCCTTCCTGGGCTTGGCTTCCAGTTTCAAAACAAGAACTAAGGTTAGTTGGGAGAGATGGACAAAAAACGGCAAAAAGGATGTTTTCTAGGCTTATATGCTGGAATGTTCTAGAAAAGGTAAGGGCCCCCAGAGAGACAGAAAGTTTGGGAAGGAGAAATGAGGCATATATGGGCACAGAGAGGCAAAGGACCCAGACAAGAGCTAGTGGTAAAGGAAATGAGGGACTGGTGGCAAGGAAGACCAAAGTAATCTAAGGCAGAGATGGGGAGGGAGAAGATTTAAGGAGGAGGGAGATGGGGAGAAAGAAAGGAGGGAAGAAAAACCAAGTGAGAAACCACCAAGGAAGGGAAGGCAGATAAAGAGGTGGGAGGTGGAGAAGAGAGAAAGATGGCAGAATGGAGGAAATGATGAAGACATAAAAGGAGGGGAGATATAGGATAAGGGAAACAGAGTCAGGGAAGAAATGGGGACTTGGGGTAGAGGCAGGGAGGACTTTAGGGGAGAAGCCATCAAGGTTATATGCAGAAAAGGCCAGAACCAAAATGCTGTGTTCTAAGAAATGACCTGAATACCCTCATCACTGACCCCAGACCTTTCCCTGTACCTTCTGGTTTCTAGCCTCCTCCCTTGTGTTCCTCTACCCCTTGGCCCCCTTCTCCCCGATGCCTCCCGAGCCCAGTCTATCCCCAGTACCAAGTCACTGCTGCAACTCTTCCACCGGGCCTCTGTCTCCAGGGAGGTTTCCTGGCTTTGTCTCAGCTGCTCCTGTAGTAGTCGGGTCTCGTTCCGATACTGGTACTGGAGCTCCAAGCCCTTTACACAGCCTTCTGAGTTGGCCCGTAAGCAGTAGACCCCCAGCAAGACTGATAGTATTGATATTATTGTTAAAAAACCTACCACCAGCCATATATATGTTTTTCCTTTACAATTCTCAGGTTGCTCCATGCTGATTTCTCTTACCAATAAGCTTCTCTGTGTGACCCTGTGTGGCTGTTCACCAGCACTGGTTTCGGATTGACTCTGAACCCGGCTAATTAGCATAGGGCCCCTCTTCCTGCCTAGGAGGGGGAAAAATTCCCGGTCCTGGGCTCCTCCCCGTGTTTGTTTTTTTTTTGTGTATGTGTGTGAGAATTCCCCAATCCATTTATTGGCTGAGGCTGGTGTTTGGGGTCACTGGGGTGCCAGGATTCAAAGCACAAGAAGAACCAGCTGCCCCCACCTGGGCATGGCCTGGGAGGGACTCCCTGGACCCCTATGGGAGAGAGGTTTTTATTTTTTTGTGGGAGAGGGTGGTAGGGTGTGAAAGCACCTATTCTTGTCCCACTTCTTTGCTACTTCCTAGAGAGGCAGAGACTTCCCCCAATAGTCAATGAGATCCTTCTTGGAGAGGGATTGGGGGGGGGGGACAGACCAAAGAGATTTGGGACCCAGGATTGGGTCCGCAGGGGGAGGATTCAAATGAAGCAGCAACCCAAGAGAGCCCTAAAAAAGAAACCTAGCATTCTGTCTGTTTCTGTTTCCTTCAAACAAGGTTAGTTTCATTTCTTTTTCTCCAGCTTTCCAAGCCTGGAGGCAGAGCCTAAATCTGGTCTGGAGCCAGGGTGAAGACAGTCATTGCAACAGGGAAGTTTATGGTCCAGAGTATTGCCAACAGTCAGCCTGGGCCCCCAGGGCAAGATCAAAGGCCCGGAGTCTGCTGGGTCACCGAGGCCTGGCCCCCTGGGGGACTTATTTTCCCCAAATCAGAGGCCAAAGCTGGGCGTCAGGAAGGGTCAGTGGCTAGAATCTGTCAATCCATCAGACAGCATGGAGCAAATGCCTTTTATAAAATGAGTTCAAGCAGGACCTCCGCGATCTGGGCAGGGAATTGCTCAGAGATATGAACTGGGATATTTCATTATAAATCTCTAGGAAAGACAGTGGGGACAGTGGGTTGCTCAGTGGATGGAGAGCCAGTCACAGACATGGGAGGTCCTGGGTTCAAATCTGGTCTCAGACACTTCCTAGCTGTGTGACCCTGGGCAAGTCATTTAACTCCCATAGCCCAGCCCTTACCACTCTTCTGTCTTAGATCCAATACACAGAATTAATTCTAAGGGGGAAGGTAAGGGTTTAAAAAAAAAAAGACTGATTTTTAGGGCAAAGCAGGAGGAGACCCCTGACTGGGTTTTTGCTCTTCCAATCTTCTATTTTGAAAGGGTACATTGAGCTAGAGTTATATCTATTATAGAGAAGATGTTTGCTGTCTGAATGGTAGCCTTTCATGTAACGACCCAGACACCCAGAGATTTAAATTTGAGGAACTTTATTTATTCATTCATTCATTCATTTATTTATTTATTACCCTCCTAAGTGAGAGTCTGGTTGAACAGTGGTTACATACAGAATATATATATATACATATATATAAATTTTAAATTTATTAATTTATAACATTTATCCATGGTTATAGGATTGATGTTTTTTCCTTCCCCTCCTCCCACCCCTTCCCATAGCTCCCACACAATTCCACTGGGTTTTACATGTGTCATTGATCAAGATCAATTTCCACATTATTGATATTTGCATTCGGGGATTCATTTTGAGTCAATATTCCTAATTATATACCCATCCACCCATGTGATCAGACATTTGTTTTTCTTCTGTGTTTCTTCTCCCACAGTTCTTCTTCTGAATGTGGATAGTGTTTTTTCTCATAATTCTTGTAGAGTTGTCCTGGATCATTGCATTGTTACATTCAATTTTACCACAGTGTATCAGTCTCTGTGTACAATGTTCTCCTGGTTCTGCACCTTTCACTCTGCATCAATTCCTGGAGGTCTTTCCAGTTCACATGGAATTCCTCCAGTTCATTATTCCTTTGAGCACAATAGTATTCCATCACCAACAGATACCACAATTTCTTCAGCAATTCCCCAATTGAAGGACATACCCTCCTTTTCTAATTTTTTGCCACCACAAAGACCGTGGCTATAAATATTTTTGTATAAGTCTTTTTCCTTATAATCTCTTTGAGGTATAAACCCAGTAGTGGACATACAGAATTTATAGACGTACAAATTTGTGTCAAAGGAAGGGATTGGTAGATTCAAACAAATCCATAGGTGTACATTTCCATTTAGAGTTTGGCAGAAGCAAGCAAGCAATATTTTACAGAAGCAGATGTCATGCTGTTAGTGTTACTGCAGGACAGGCTACACTTCCTTATCGTTATGGAGTTATTTCCTGCTCATGCAATTGTTGACCACAGGTTATCCTGAGCTTGAGCCTTTAAGGCTTCCTGGAGGTCTACTGGCTTCCTGATTCCCTTGGATTATAGATCTTTGTCTGCTTTATATCTATGGTTACAATGCTCTGTTAAGAGTTCAGAATAAAATTATTTTTTTCTGGTTTCTCTTAAGGGGAGAGACTAAGAATTAGCTTACTGTGTTCCAGCTTGGCTCCCTCTCACCACTGTATCCAATGAAGCTATAAAATAGAAATTGAGGAAGGTATAAAGGTTAGGGTGGATGATAGAATATGTGAGAGTAAATGAGCTTTTTAGAGGCAGCTAGATGGCTCAATGGTATGGCATGGGCATTGTACCCCCAAAACTTTAGAAGTGTTTCAGGCAAACTGTAAGCAGGGAAACCATTTGCTCCCTTCCATCCTTGTGACTCCTAACCCAAAACATCTGATAACTTCTACAAAACAGTGAGAGGATTAACCTCCTTGGATCATCCTTTAGATTTGAGATGGACAGAAAGATGATACATTTACTTGATATCATCAACTTGTATCTCAGACATAACCTCTGTCCCCTAAATTATGAGGGTCACCCCCTATGTTTTCAGGCAGACCCTGTCAGATAATCAACTCCCCCCCCCTTGCCTCAGTGCATACTAGAGTCACATCTTCACTGTTGTAAAGAGTATAAAGACCCCAGAATTGATGTCATCTGGGAACAACTTTCCTAGAAGGCAGGTTTCTACCTATGCTGTCCTCCTGGCCAGATTCAACATGACCTTCTAAATGAATACATTTCTCTTTTTATTTTTAAGCTAAGTTTCGGAGTCTTGCATCCTTGCAAAAGGTATCCTTCCTGAACCCTGGGGGTTGACCTCAAGCCCCCCACAACAGCTAGAGTGCTGGGTCTGGATCAGGAAGACCAAATTTCTTTGGTTCAAATTTGGCCTCAGGCACTGGCTATGTGACCCTGGGCAAGCCACCTACTTAACCTTTTTTGCTTTAATCCACTGCAGAAGAAAATGGCAAAGCATGCCAATATCTCTGCCAGGAAGATCCCATGGACAGTCTGGTCTATGGCAGGGTTGTGGAACCTTTTCCCAGTTCTAGTGCCCAGAGTGCAAATTCAAGCTGTCTGTGAGCCCCCGGATTATGGGAGAGAGTTGAAGGAGGAAGTGCCTGCTTTGGGTGGCTGGACAGAGGGTCATGGCATGCAAAAATGTCCTCGGACACTGGAAAGAGGGGGAACAATGGAGCAGCTCCCCAAGTGCCAGCTCTGCACAGGTGCCATGGCTTCGCCAACAAGGTTCCATGGGGCCAGGAAGAGTCAGACATGACTGAACAATAACAAAATAGTCTCTGAATTTGGAATGAGATAAACTGTTAACTGAGGAGAGAATGATCTCCCCAGAGCAGTCTGTTTTTATCAGGCACTGGAAAGCAAGTTTTATTCTGTGGGGCCAGCTTCTCCCACATTCCTATGGCTCTGGAATTTCTGTTAGTCATTCAAAAGTTTGGGGCTTGCCTCATCTTTTTATCAGTTGTGGTTTTCCTAAACCACAGATAGAATCCTGGTCACTCCTCTTCTCCGCTAAACTCCAGTGGTTCCCTATTGCCCCCAGATAGAGGTCTTACTTTTCAAATTTGTATCCCCTGCACTTAGCAGAGTACTTTGCCTGTGGTGGCTAAGAAAAGAGAAAGGTTTCTTAAAGACAACTGACAGATAATTTATTCCTGGATAATGGGCTGTTGGTGATGGCTACCCTCTCTACCAGGGTCTTTTTTTATAGGGAGGGATAGATAAAAGCACACATAACAGGACTTGGATGTTCCCATTGGCTGTTTTGGGGACTGTGCTAATGAAGTTACTCCCATTATTATTTTCCCAGAGCTAGCTAGGAAAGCCCCCTGGTCAATAAGATATGGCAATATGCCTGCAGGAGGTGCATATACACATACTATCTGTTATACAACAGGTTGAATGAGTGGTCAAATTTTCTGGTGATCTAGTCAGGCAGCTAACGTCCCAGTAGCCCACCCCCTTCTATTTCCCTCCTATCTCAACCTTTTTCTAGCTAGTGTCCGATCTTGCTTTCCCTTTTTGAGGCCAATTTTCTTGAAAAAAGCTGTCTACACTTTGCTGACTCCAAAAAAGCCGTCTTCTCTCTTTTCTGGGTTTTTGTGACGCTCTATTCTCCTGGTTCATCTGCTGCCTGTCTGACCAGTCCTCAGACTCTTTTGCTGGCTTATTATCTACAACACACCCCATAACTGTGAATATTCCTCAAGGTTTGTCCTATTGTTCCCACAGAAACACAAAGGAAGCACATCAACCCAGAATACTGGAAGAGAACAGTTTATTACACACCGGCTTAACCTGCAATAATTTTCCAAAGAAAGCTAAGCAAAGGAATGGTTAAAAGCCAGAGTTTATATAGGTAAAGGGGCAGAGGAGGGGTAAAACAAACAAGTCTTGGGAGTCCTTGACTGAAGCCAGTTGATAACTGTAGGTGATATCTCAGTAGACAGTCAAGGTTGGGTGGGTAGGCATATCAAGGTCATACCAAAATTGGTCAGAAAGAAAGGGCTGGGGATTATGAATGGCAAGGTAGCAAGAGTCAGCTAACTGGAGGTGATCGATTAGGAAGGGCAGGAGGGGCAAGGATAAATGAGGTTTCTGGTCCTGAGATTGCTTCTATACTAGGTTCTCTTTTTTCTCCTTCTATACTTTTCTTTTTGGATATCTCATCAAGTCTTCCAGGGGTTTAACTATCGTCTCTATACAAATGACTCTGACACACATATTTTCATCCTAGTCTATCCACTAAGTTTTAATTCTGGATCATTGGTTACCTAATGGATGTTCTAGAGACATCTTCAATTCAACAAGTCTAAAACTGATCCCATTATCTTTCTTCCTAAATGCTCTTCTCTTCCAAACTTCCTTTTTTTTATTGAAGATGCCACCACCACATAACAAGATGCCATAACAGTTTCCTACCTTTATAACTGTGGCACTATCAGGACTCCCTATTCTTCTTCACCTCCATCTAGCCAATTGATTGTCAAATCTTGTCTTTGCCATCTTCACAGCATCTCTCATATCTGATCCTTTCTGTACTCCCACAGCTACCATCTGAGTTCAGACCCTCATCATCTCTTGCTTAGATTATTGTAATGTCCCAGTCTCTATGCCTCAAGTACCTCCCCATTCTACCACCAAAGTCATTTACCTCAAGAGCACATCTGGCTAAAAGACTTCTATAATCAACCAACTCCAGAGATTTTCTTCTTGCCTCTAGAATAAAATATAAACTCTTGTTTAGCTCTTCACAACCTGGCTCCAGACTTTTTTCAGCCTTATTGGACATTATTTCCCCTGCCACACTCTGTGATCCAATCAAATTGCTATTATAGAATTGACCTTGGAGCCAGAAAGATCTGGGCTCAATTCTTATCTTTGTCACACAGTGCTTTGGTTACTTGGTAAGTTACTTAGTCTCTCAGTGATCTGAACAACCACAAAGTGAGTACAGACACCCAGAAGTTCAATTATTGGAAACGATATTTATTTCTTAATCTATTGATCCATAAATGTATCCCCCTTCGGGACAGACTTCCCTATTGGAAGCTGCCCCAATTTGGAGGTAGAGGCAATTTTTATAGTGTTTCATGTGTGCAAAATGTAGTGTAGGCTTAATTAACAGAGCGACAAAGTGGAGGATATATTGCCTTATAAAATTTCATTAAGTGAGGGATGTAGCCTTGATGTTTCTGAGGCAAGCCTTATCTACCAGAAGCCAAATGTGTCATTAGCATTTGAGTATAGGACATTCCATAGCATATCTTATTCTATGCTGGATTCATCTTTTCTTTCTTAGGAAGGGAACATATTCCCATGTACATAGGCCGTATGTTGTTGACTGACTTTTCCCATGAGAAATTACATTCCTAATGTCCATAAGGAGAAGCAGGTTTTCTGCATATGTTAACCAGTGGATCAATGACTCAGTTTATGCTATTTCAAGACTATATGGGGCAGAGAAGTACTGACCTGAAAGGGAAGAGAAATTTTTCTTGTTGGGAGTTCCTAGTTCAATTGAGATCAAGAGTTCAATCCTTCTCCCTATCTAAAGTTTGCAAAGAGGGGGTGGAGTGTAGCCTTGCATGGCCTCTGCTCAACTCTGACACCAGTCCCTTCCATTGGACCCAGCTGTGACAATCTGATTCAATCACTTGGTCTTTGATCCCAGGAGCCCTTGTGACTCCAAACATTAGTCTAGTCCTATAACTATAAGGTTGCAAAATCCCCTACAAAATTGGACTGAGCTCAAGACCAATGATTTTTCTCCTGCCCTTGTTTCGAAAGGGATCACATGTTAAGAAGCCTCATTCAGAGTCATTTTGAAACCAGTGCTGGTGAGCTAAGAGACAGGCACTTATGGCAGAGGTAAAGGGCTTCCTAGCAGGGGAAGAGACAAAACAGTATGGGGAGCAGAAGAGGTCTAAGGTGTGGCTCATACTTTTGGTTATCATTCTGGTGGTCCTCCCTGTGCTGGTCACATTCCAGTGGTTTTTGCACAGTGCTACTTCTGAAGTCTTTCAGCAAGCCTTCCCCTGCAATGAGAGCCAACTACTGGAGGAGAAGCTGAGGCAAAGCCAGGAAAGCTTCCTGGAGATGGAGACCCGATGGTGGAGTTGCAGCAATGACTCGGTACTGAGGGTAGAGTGGGTTAAGGTGTCATAAGGTAGGGAGGAGGCTGAGGGGTAGGGGACCATAAGGGAGGGGACCTCATAAGGGTCAGGAATCATAGGGGAGGGTCTGGGGATAGAGTTAATTTTTCAGAGCCTAGAATTTTAGGTTATCTATAAGCTTCACTGCATGAATCCTATGACTTCTCCCCAATGCTTTGCCTTTCTTTGTCCTAGTTTTCCATGTCTCTAGACGTATCTATTCCCCTTCCTGAATTCCTTCAATATTTCCCCCATCTCTCTAATTTCTCCTTTCCTTGTCACTCATTTTCTTATCTTTTTTGCCTCCCCCTCCTTGTTTCCATCCCTCATCTGTTTTTTCTTGCCAGTTTCTCTTTCTCCCTCTTTTTCCCCCTTGAATCTTTCCCTCCTCATCTCTCTGTCAGATGATTGTTTTTGCTTTCCTGCTTTCACCTTTATTTCTCTTATTTCACTATCTTTTCTCTATTTATCCTTTTAGGGATCCTTGGCTATTTTACCTCCTTATGTCCCCCCATGCTTTATATATTTCCCCTTCCCAGGCTCTTCAACTCCCTGTTGTCCTCCAGCCTCCCTTTCTTCTGTTCCAATAAGGAGAATTTTTGAAACTGGAAGCTGAGGGCAGCTTTGTGGATCAATGTATTGAGATCCAGGCCTGGAGATGGGAGAATCTGGGTTCAATTCTGGCCTCAGATACTTCCTAGCTGCATGACCCTGGGCAAGTCACTTAACCCCCATTGCCTAGCCCTTACCACTCTCCTGCCTTAGAACTAATTCTCAGTATTGATTCTAAGATGGAAGATAAGGATTGAAAAAAATGAAACTGAAAGCCAGTCCCAGAAAGGACTGAGTTATATGAAGGCAGATGAGGATATCTCTTGGTCCATTCATACATTTTTTTTCCTCTCCTTAGAGGGACCTGAATAAGACCCTGGAGGAGTTGGCATCCCAGAGAAACTTGCTGTACACTCAGTTGCAAGAGCTGCAGGGTGAGGGGCCTGTGTAAGTGGGGAGGAGCTGGAGAGGTTCCCTTTCTCCTCAACCACCCTGAGGGGAGTCTCAAGACTCTCCTAATTTGGGAAGAGAATTTCAGAGACTAGTTCTGGGAGGTGGAAGTGAGGAGAGAACAGACTGATTCTCACTTAATCCTAAAATGCCTCGAAAGATTGTAATACCTCTCTCAGAGTCCTAAGATACATTCAGGGAACTGGCCTCAGAGTAGAATGATCCTAAATTTTAGAGCTGGAAAAGGATCTTAAAAACCATCTCCTCAAGAAGTTCTGAGTCTGGGATTCATGAGTTTTAAATATTTGGATAACTATTTTAGTATAATTTGTTTCCTTTGAAGTCTTATGTTTGGTATTTTATTCATTTAAACTCTTCTTTCTGAGAAGGGATCCTTGGATTTGACCAGACTGGTGGCCATGGTCTGCTCTAATCTCCTCATTTTACTCACAAGGAACTGGAAGCCAGAAGAGTTAAGTCACTTGCCCAAAGTCACCTGGGTATCAG
>NW_025389851.1:0-4247 GCF_016433145.1 Gracilinanus agilis | reverse complement strand
CTCTCTCTCTCTCTCTCTCTCTCTCTCTCTCTCTCTCTCTCTCTCTCCTCCTTACCTTTCAAGTTGTGTTCAGGAGGAGAGCCCCCTCACTTTCTCTTTCTGGTGGATGTAATGCAGGGTTCCAGCAAAAGCCCTTGTTTTTACAAACCAACTGTAACAGCTTGTCAGTTAGAAAGGGTTTAGAATGTTAAATCAACTTGGACAATGGGCTCACTGGAAAAACCATTAGAGCTAGGCTATAAATAGCCCTGAAGTTCCAACTGAAGGGGCCTTTTGCCTTTGGGGCATCTTGGACCTCGTCTGTTCTTTCTAGTCCTCTCCCTGACCTCTCCATTACATTCTGCTATTTTTCCCTGGATTTCCCCATTGGGCCCTGGGAGGAAGGGTGGTTTGGTGGTTAGACATCCTGGTTTTAGCTTCTGTAGGCAGGAAGGACAAACTAAATCAAGTCATCCCCTTATCTAGTGATCTGATAAAATACCTTTACCTCAGGGTGGTGAAACCTTCCGTGACTGAGAGAGCAGGCCTCTCTCAGTCTGACCCTCTCCTTGGTCCCTTCCCCCAGCATCAGCTTTCTCCCTAGCAGCAGTTACAAAACCCTAAAACCCTTTTTTCCCTCTGCTTATCCCTGAGATCAATAAATTCCATTTGATATCTACACAAAAGCCTCTGGTGAATCATCATATTTGATATTAGGGAAAAGCTGAAGAGAGAAGGAATAACTTTACTTTTATTTCTTGAGGGAAAACCTGTGCATCCATTTTGGACAGGGAGTAGCCAGAGGAGACTTCCTGTAGATTTTCGTTTGACTGGCAGGGAGGAGCCTCTTGTCTCCTCCCTCAAGGGACCTTAGTAATTAACAAAAAAAAAAACTTTTGAGCCAAACCCATACTACTTCTGGCTGACTCAATTCTTCTTGTATCACAGAGATAGCCCCTGCCTGAAGGACCCAGCCTATTTCTTCCCAGTACCTATGCTCTGTCTCTAGCCTCAGTGATTAGCCTGTTCGAGCATCCCTTCCTATATTCCCCAATCATCCCTTACCTTATTATATTCTTTATCCTAACCCCTTCCTTCCCAGAACATATCTATTTTTCTTTACAACATGGATCTTGTCTCCTGTCATTTTGAAGCAATTTTTAAAGATTGGTTTGGATGTATAGTCAGAGAGGTTTCAGCTTTTGCTTCTACTAAGGCTCCATCTTGGCTCTGCCTCCTGGTTTATCTTGGCATCTCTTTCAGAAGGTAATTGGAGAATTATTTCAATTTCTATTTTTCTTTCTTATTCAATGACGTCAGAATAGTTTCCATAATGATTTCTTGTAATAGAATGTCCAGAAACATTTTTGGTTACAGTTTTCAGGCATTCCAATGATTATTAGAGTATATCTCCTGGATTTTTTTTCTTAGACAATTTTTTGTTAGGTGAGGTATTTCAGATGTTCTTCAGAAAAAAGGAAAGATGGAAAGATATGTCTTAGTAGGGTGAAATGGAAGACTAGGAGGCCTGTGAGTGTGACATCTGGGGTGAACCTACAGAACTTTGATCAACCCAATAAGCTTACATTGGCCTGAGGCAATGAAACCTGAGAAATACATAGCACCTTCACAAAAACTGGCAATATAATAGGGCATAAAAATCTCATACCCAAATGTAGAAAATTTGAAATATTAAGTACATGCTTTTAAAACATAATGGGATAAAAGTTACATTCAATAAAGTACAGCAAAAAGATTAAGTTAATTAATTTTAATTAATTAAATTACTTAAAAATAAAAATATCATCCTAAAACTAATAGTTCTAAAAATAAATCATGGGGGGGGGGCAGCTGGATAGCTCAGTGGAGTGAGAGTCAGGCCTAGAGACAGGAGGTCCTAGGTTCAAACCCGGCCTCAGCCACTTCCCAGCTGTGTGACCCTGGGCAAGTCACTTGACTCCCATTGCCCACCCTTACCAATCTTCCACCTATGAGACAATACACCGAAGTACAAGGGTTAAAAAAAACAAATAAATAAATAAATCATGGAAACAATCAGCATTTTCATTAATGAAAAGTGACAATAAGAAGACAGTATACCAAAAATTATGGGATGCAGCCAAAGTTGTACTAAGGGGAAAATTTATAAGTCTAAATGTTTACATCAATAAAATAGAGAAAGATTAGGTCAATTAATTGAGTATACAACTGAAAAAAAACACTAGAAAAATTACTAATTAACCCCCACACCAAAATGTAAAATTGTAAATCTTGAAAATCAAAGGAGAAATTGATAAAATTGAAAGCAAGAAAACCATTGACCTAATAAAGAAGTGAAGGAGTTGATTTTATGAAATAAAAAATAAACACAATGAACCCTTGGTTAATTTAATTTTTAAGAAAAGAATGCAAAATTACCATATCAAAAGAAAAAAAAGAGGAAACCATAATTAATGATGAAGAAATAAAAGCAATTATGGGAAATTATTTTGCACAACTCTACACTAATAAATTTGACAACCAAAAATATAAACTATGCAGCTTAAAAAAATAGGAAATAGAATACCTAAACAAAAAGATATTGAATAAATGGGCATCCACATAAGCCAAACATTATATCTGTTGGGACAACAATAATTTAGAAAGCATAAATATTCTGCAAAATTAACATGCATCGTACTATGGAGGTAATCCTTGTTATGAAGAAGTGAGGCAATATTGGTTAAAGGAGGAATGAGGGGGATAGCTGAGTGTATGAAAGGGATGAATGAGGTGGTATATAGGAAAGTAAGGGAATGAATAGGAGTATACAGGAGCACAGCTCAGTCTTATTCACTGAGGCTAGAGACAGAGGATACTGAGGAAATAGGCTGGGTTCTTCAGGCAGGGAAGATATCTCTAAGGTACAAGAGGAATTTGGGCCAGTCAGAAATGTTTAGATCAAGGCTGGGGGGTTTCTCTTGTTAATTTCTAAAGTCCTGTGAAACTGATGTCTGCAGGAAGTCTCCTCTGGGTACTTCCTGCCCAAGATGGATGTCTAGGTTTCCCTCAAGAAATAAAGAAAGTAATTCTTCCCTCTTCAGTCTTTGCCTTAATCTTCAATACAATCATTCACCAGACACTTTGTACAGGTAACAAAAGGGATTTATTAATGTCAGGAAAAATCAGAGGGAAAGAGATTTTAGATTTTCTAACTGCTGCTAGGGAGAGGGCTGGTGATGGGGGATGGGTCACAGGAGAGGGTTAGATGAGAGAGGCATGCTCTCCCAGTCAGGAAGGTTTGACTGTCTTTGAAGTAAAGTATCAAATCACTAAATTAGGGGTGGTTTGTTTTAGGATGTCCTACTTGCCTACAGAAACTAAACCCATGATGTCCAACCACCAAGCCCACCTTTCCTCCCAGGGCCCAAAGGGAAATTCAAGGAAAATAGCAGGGTTGTAATATGGAGAGGTCAGGGAGAGGTCCAGAGAAATCAGCTAGGTCCAAATGTCCCAAAAGACAAAACAACAGTTCCGGTTAAGATGGCGGCAGAGTAAGGAGCAGCTGCTCGATCTCTCCTGACCTAACCACACAGGACCCCTCAAGGGGAAATAAAAACGAGTCCAGAGGAACGAAGGAACCCCACAACAGGGCGCAGCATTGAAGGTATGCAGAATCGGGACATTTCCACACTTTAAAGGGGTGAAATAGCTCTCACTAAAACACGAGAGGAAGAAGCCCCTCCCCCACCCCCCCACACCGCACAAGCGGGTAAACAGGACTGGGGCAACCAGATAATCACTGGCAGCCCCTGAGCCCGTACTTGTGCGCTGCAAGACGAGGGACCCCAGGTGGCTGGGACTTTCCCTGAGCGCCCACCTGGGTGAAGGCACCGCCTCCGGCCAGGACAAAGGCCCCTAAAATGCAGCCTTTCCCAAGCACTGAAGGCATCGCCTCAGGGGCAAATAAAGATCTCCAGCCCACGGACTTTCACTACCTTCTGCAGGGGTGAAAGCAGGGCCCTAAGAGCATCAGCACAGGCAAAGGCAGTGCCCTAGGCTTGAATAACGATCTCCAGCCCAGGCTTGGACCTCCAGTGAGGACCCAGTGCAGACCAGAGTGTGGCTGTGGAAGCAGCCCCAAAGACTGCTGAAGGAACCTCGGGCAGAGGGGCAGACCGGGAACTACCAGGAGGCCTGACCCCGAGGACAAGGAGACCGGAGCCCCCCCCCCCCAAGCTTGCAAGGCCCAGGCAGACCCGGAGTGCAAAGACAAAGCTGAAAAGGGG
>NW_025389850.1:0-8604 GCF_016433145.1 Gracilinanus agilis | reverse complement strand
CTCATTGTTTATACTGCCTTTAATCAGGATGTAATGACCTTCCCTGTGTTTTTTAATCATATCTATTTTTACTTTGGCTTTGTCAGAAATCATAATAGCCACTCCTGCCTTCTTTTTCTCATTTGAGGCCCAAAAGATTTTGCTCAAACCCTGAACCTTAAACTTGTGTATGTCCACCCGCCTCATATGTGTTTCTTGTAGACAACATATGGTGGGATTTTGGTTTCCAATCCACTCTGCTATTTGCTTCCGTTTTATGAGCGAGTTCATCCCATTCACATTCAGAGTTATAATCATCAGTTGTGCATTTGCTGACATTTTCAAATCCTCCCCCATTCCTACCCCTTCTCCTTAAACTATTTCCTTTAAAACCAGTGGTTTGCTATTAAGACCCTATCCCTTATCGCCTCCCTTGATTAACTTCCCTTTCTACCCCCTCCCTTATTTTTCCCCCTCTTTTTGTTTTTAAAGGCCTTATGGATTCCCTCCCCCTTCTCCCCTCCCTTTTTTGACCTTCCCACTCCCCTGCTCCCCTTGGTTTATCCCTTCTAACTTTCTCAGAAGGGTTAGATAAGAGTTTTATATCCCAATAGATAATATAGCTACTCTTCCCTCTCCGGGTTGATTACACTGAGAGTAAGGTTTGATTATTACCTCTTTATGCTCTCTTCCTCTCCTTCTTATAATAGTATTTGTCCCCTCTCCCTCCCATGCCCTCTTTGTGTGTAATAGAATATTCTATTTTCTTATTCACTCAAGTTTCTCTTGGTGTCCCCTGCTATTCACCCCCTCTTTCCCATCCCCCATGCCATCTTAGATTATTTAGTGTTCCACCCTCACCCTGTTAATTATTCTTCTGATTACTATAATAGTGAATATTATAATAGTGAATAGAGTTCACTACAGAGAATTATACATAACGTTTCTCTACATAGGAATACAGATAATTAGATCTCACTGAGGCCCTTAAAAAGGCAAATTTAAAAATTATAAGTTTTCTTTCTTTCCCCTCTGTATCTTATTTACCTTTTCATGTTTCTCTCGATTTCTGTGGTTGGATATCAAACTTTCCATTTAGCCCTGGTCTTTTCTGTGCAAATACCTGGAATTCTTCAATTTTGTTGAATGCCCATACTTTCCCCTAGAAATATATAGTCAATTTTGATAGGTAGTTGATCCGTGGTTGCAGGCCCAGCTCTCTTGCCTTTCTGAATATCGTATTCCAAGCCTTATGGTCTTTTAGCGTGGAGGCTGCCAGATCCTGTGTGATCCTGATTGGTGTTCCTTGATATTTGAATTGTCTCTTTCTGGCTTGTAAGATTTTTTCTTTTGCTTGAAAGCTTTTGAATTTGGCAATAATATTTCTAACCGTTTTCTTCTCTGGGTCGAATGTAGTGGGTGTTCTATGAATCCTTTCAATGTCTATATTGCCCTCTTGTTGTAGGACTTCAGGGCAATTTTGCTGAATAATTTCTTTTAGTACGGAGTCCAGGTTTCTATTAATTTCTGGTTTTTCTGGAAGACCAATTATTCTCAAATTGTCTCTTCTAGACCGGTTTTCTTGTTCTGTCACTCTCTCATTGAGATATTTCATGTTTCCTTCTATTTTTTCAGTCTTTTGACTTTGTTTTATTTGTTCTTGTTGTCTTGAGAGATCATTAACTTCTACTTGCTCAATTCTTGCCTTTAGGGATTGATTTTCGGCTATAATCTTTCGGTTTTCAGCCATAATCTTCTGGTTTTCGGCCATAATCCTCTGGTTTTCGGCCATAATCTTCTGGTTTTTGGCTATAAGCTTCTGGTATTCCTTTTCAATCTGGTCATTTCTGGTGTTCAATTGCAAGATTCTACCTTTTAAACAGTTATTTTCTTGCCAGATCTCTTCCATTTTCCTCAAAATCTCAGTTTTGAACTCTTCCATAGCTTGTGAGGAGTTTTCCTTATTTGAGGAGGGTCTGGATGCTTGTTTGTTCTCCTCCTCTGTTTGCTCGGTTGTCTGGATTTTCTCTGTGTAAAAGTTGTCGAGTGTTAAGGGCTTCTTTTTCTTGTTGTTATTCTTTCTCTTCTGAGCTTCCTGAGACTGGGTAGCCATCATTAGCCCAGCAGCTTCTCAGGTTTATCCTCCCGCTCAGTGTCTGTCTGCAGTCTATTGGCTCCTGAGGTCTGAGTTCTGGTTTTTTCCAAGGTCAAGCCCCCTGGTGGACCCCCTTGCTTGATCCTCTGCAGGAGGTTCCTTTACAAGTCTCAGGGCGCTGCTTCCACAGTCGTATACCGTCTGCACTGGTTCCCCACTCAGGTTTTCAGAGCTTTAGTTCCTGGCTGTGTCTGCTTCCACCCACGCCTCCGCCCATGCCTGTGTTCTCAGCCCAAGCTCTATGCCCTGCGTCCACTCTCTGCTCCCACGCTCAGATTTCGGGTGCGTTCTTTGGCTTATTGGGGTCCTAAATCTTGCTGCTCTCAGGAACAGGCCCCGGAGCTGCCAATGACTCGATGGGTGCCCCAAACTTGCTCTATTTCTTTTTAGCTGGCTTCGGCACTATAGATGTTGTGTGTGGAGGGGGTGGGGGTGGGGTGGTTGCTCAGCCCGCGATTTAGTGAGAGCTGTTTCACCCCTTTATAGCATGGAAATGCCTCTATTCCACATACCTTCCACGCTGTGCCCTGTTGTGGGGTTCCTCCATTCGTCTGGACTTGTTTTTATGTCCCCTTGAGGAGTTTTGTGTGTTTCGGTCAGGAGAGGTTAAGAGCTGCTTCTTACTCTGCCGCCATCTTAACCCGGAACCTCTGTTTAGTCATTTTTAAATTGTGTCCAACTCTTCTTGACCCTCTTTTGGGGAATTTCTTTGCAAAGATCCTGGAGTGGTTTGCCATTTCCTTCTCAAGTACATTTTACAGATGAGCAAACTGAGGCAAAGAGGGCTAAATGTTTTGACCAGTGACTTGCTAGTAAGCATTTGAGGTCAGATTGAACTCAGAAAGTAATGTTCCTGACTCCAGCACTCTATCCACTGTACCACCTAGCTCCCTTAGATAGCTGAGGAAACTGATGTAGCACCTGCTATATGCCAGGCACTGTGCTGAGCACTTTAAAATTATTATCTCATTTGATCCTCACAACAATCCTGGGAACGAGGTTCATTACCCTTTATTCACTCTACTTGCCAGCCAGACTGGACCAGATGAGTGAAATTCAAATTTGTGCAGACTATGCCTCTCAAGCTTGGAATGTGCTTCCTTTTCATCTCTAACTTGGAGTCTTGCTTCTTCCTGATGATGGCCTTCCCCCATCCTACTCAGATTTTCTTAGAGCTCTCTAAAATCCCAATGACATTCTACCATGTCTTATCCTTATATATCCTTATATCCAAATATATGGAACATACTTTCCCTTTCTTATCTACTGAAAAGGGAAAGTGAAAAGTTATTGTTTTGAGCTAAAAATATTGAAAGGCATTTTGAGAAGTAAAGCACTCCCTCAGAAAAAAAGGGACCTTGAGGAGAGACTCAAAGTTCTGAGAGGCCTGGAGGAAAAGCATGCTGTTCAAAGGCCAAAGAACTGGTCGATGGTAAAGACAATAGTGCAGTTTTCCATAAACTAAATTACAGAGGACATTTTTTTTAAACTGTTACCTTCTGTCTTGATTGGTTCCAAGGCAGAAGAACAGTAGGAACTAAGCAATGTGATCACATGGATCGATGGGGATAGGATTGGGCATGTAGACTCTAAGCGATCACCCTAATGCAAATATGAATAATATGGAAATAGGTCTTGATCAATGACACATATAAAACCCAATGGAACTGCTCATTGGCTGCGGGAGTGGGGTGAGAAGAGGGAAGGGAAAGAACATGAATCATGTAACTATAGAAAAATATTCTAAATTAATTAGTTAAATAAAATTTTTCAAATTAAAAAAAAAAAAAGGAACTAAGCAATGGAGGTTAAGTAACTTGCCCGGGATCACAAAGCTAGGATGTATCTGAGGTCAGATTTGAACCTAGAATCTTCCACCTCTTGGTCTGGTTCTCAATCTACTGAGTCACCTAACTGCCCACCAGAGGACTTTTTTTTTTAAGTCTATTGTTGGAGAACTGAATGAAATAACTGAAATTCTTCATAGCACATCTGACAGAAATCTGGATTTGTTTGTTTTTTTTAACCTATGACTAGAGGTCCTGATTTGAAGTTAAAAAAAACAAACAAACAAACAAACAAACAAACAGAGAAGCTGGTAAGAAAAACTGCTTTAAGAAACTGAAAACACAGAAATCAAAAGAACTGAAAAGCTGAAAAAAGCCAATGCCAGTTGATTAGAAGCAGGCAACACTCTGCAATTGGTACTGTGAGTTGATCTGATTAGAGGAGCTGTGTTGATGACTGACTGAGAAAGCAACATCCTAGAGTTGTTTGAAGAAGTGACCTGGGAAAAGACTTCTTTGCTTTCTATTACTGCCAAACTTTGAGAGAGGGGAAATTCCCAGGGATTCTTCTGTGTAGTCTGTCACTTCCTTCTATGACTCAAGAGGGGGAAAACCTACTGGCCATAAAGAGTAGGTTGTTATAGCTTTGCCCATCTGAGACAACGAGAACTGCTTTTCATTTTGAGAGTGTAAGACTGCCTCAGGGCTAAGCCAAAGTAACAGACCTGAAGAAACTTTACAGATTCAAAGTTTACTCCTACTTGACACTGTTTCAACACTCTGAGAGTAGCAGAGAAGCAGAGATTCAAGAACGGAGTGGTCCCACGAAGCAGATCTTCCTCAGTACAGAGAGAATGTAGACACTTAGACCACAGTCCATTCCTGAATTGCCTTAGGCACCAGCATCTCCCTACTTAGCTGCCTCTCTGCTTAAGTTCCTATAAGTTTATGCCCACACAAAAACTATGTGTTTCAGTAGGAGAGTTGGACTTAGGCTTATAGGTGGACTCTTACATTTCAATTACTCCTGATTTTGTCTTCTATGGCATAAATATAATTTTTTGATTATTCTTACTTTTGACTTTTCATTTAGTAAAAGTTTCACATTTTTTAATTATTCCTAAGGTGGCTCAGTGGATAACGAGCCAGACCTAGAGACAGGAGAGCCTGGGTTCAAATCTAGTCTCATATATTTCCTATCTGTGTGACTGTGCAAGTCACTTAACACCTGTTGACTAGCCTTTACTACTTTTCACCTTGGAAGCAATACACAGTTTTGAGTCTAAGATGGAAGGTGTGGTTTGATTGTTTGTTTGTTTTTTAAAGAGTTAATAGTATCACAAAACAATTGAAATCAAATGCTGCAAACTTATGAAGAACATGCTTGGCCCTAAAGAAGAGATATATAAGAAGTCCTTGCTCCTTTGCTGAAATCAATGTTCTATAGGCATAGAACACTACATATGTTGAACTTTGTCAATGCGTTGATTGGTTTTATGGAATTTCTTTCTCTTTTTTTTTCCTTCCTTTAAAAAAAATATTTGTTATAAGACATGACTCTGGAAGGCAGAAGGAGGAAGGATACATGGGGAAATCTAGATGATGTCAAAACAAAAGTTATGAATAAAATCTATTTTTCACAAAAGAGTTAACTGTGTCTTTATGACTAATATGTGTAGATCAGAGATCTACCAGTAGAGGTTCAAGAGCTATAGTCCTGAGCGTAATCATATATTTCCTCTATACCAGGATTAACTTTTGGACCCGGAGTTTCAGCAGTATGGTGGCCATGGCTGCCTCCTCCACTGTTCATAAAACACCCAATATATTTGTCAGCATGAGTGGAGGTTCAGGACAATGTCAACCTAGACAGAGAAAAGGTGAATGCAATATCATACCCCTGCCATACTTGCAATACACATATAGGAACATATTCTTTCTCTCCCTTTCCGGTAGGATGGAAGTTCCACGAGGGCAGGAACTGTATCATTCATTTTTTTTAATCCTGGCACCAAACACAGGGTCTTGCACATAGTAGACACTTAATAAATGTTTTTTCTATTGAACTGAGAAAAGAGCCCACTGAGCACAAAGGAGTTGTGCCACACTAGAGTATTTGATTGCCTTTAACTGAGTGGACATTTCCCCTGAGTGCTTTGGCTGTTTGTACTTGGAAGAAGAAGTTGACAGCCGGTATGTATTGTGCCCAGTCTTGGGGGCTCCAAGTGGAAAGGTTATACCCAGAACCCCATCCCAGAAGCCAGCAGGGAGACCAATAGAAGTTGTGGAAATGAAGGCTAAAGCTACCTTCAGAATGAAACTCAAACTCTAGGACCGACCACTTGAAACCTACCATAATCTGGACTTAGTCCACTTTGGTTTGGTTTTTTAAATAATATTAAAATGTTTTATTCTAAATTAAACAAATACCAAATAGAATAAGTATTCCTATATTCAAAGCATAACAGAAAAAGGAAGGCTGGAGGATTGGATAGAAAGTTGGGAATCTGTTGTATATACCTAGCTTTTCCTTTTAAGCATAATAAATAATATAAGTGTAATATATTAAGTATGATATGTATAATGTGATATAATGTGTGATATATTGATATAATAAATATGCATAATATATTATACACTTAATGTGTATTATACCTATGCCATGATATCACATTTATTACATGGAAATATGTAATATGGAAATATAAAAGAATATATTATAAGATTTATACATAGTTAAATATAATGTAATGGTCTCATGATATACTAGATATAATATCATATATTAAATATATAACTTTCAAAGATATTCTATAGGTCCTTCTAAAAGGAAAGGAGAGTGGGGGGCTAAAACTGTTGACTCTAGAGTCAAGAGAAGGAAGGAAAGTTAAATGCAAAAGAAGCAATGGTCTGAGAAAGTCCTGAAGAAAGAAAGAGACTGAAGGTTGGGCTGAGGGTAGAGAGCAGGTTTAGGAGGGAGCGATGGAATCATGGTTATAGTCAGAGAAATGCCAAGTCTTTGACAGTGGAAGTGAAACCCTTGTGGCTAATAGATCCAGATTGTGACGATTCCTGTGTGGCCAAGAAAACCCCAAATGGAGTCACAAAGAGTCAGACACAACTGAAATAACTGAATAACAGCCTTGAGATAGCTATCTAGAGGCATATAATCAACTGTTATAATTTAACTTGTGACCTTGGACAAGTCACTTAACCCTGTTTGCCTCAGTTTTCTCAAGTGTAGAACAATCTGGAGAAGGGAATGGCAACCCACTCCAGTATCTTTGCTAAGGAAACTCCAAATGGTGTCAGACATGACTGAAACAACTGATTCTAGGACCAGTGCTCCATCCACTGAGTCACCTAGCTGCCTCTCAGATTTCATACATACTTAAAAAATAATGGCCCAAGTTCAATTTCATGTACAATACTTTCCTGTTCTTTGTGTATTGAAGTATTCATGTTAGCTGATGTTTGTTAAATTTATAATTTTTTTAAAAAGAAACTTTAAAAGGGAAGGGATAAGGACTAGACCTGTGATTTTTTTTACCTTCTGCCTTAGAATTGATACAAGTGTTGTTTCCAAGGCAGAAGAATGGTAAAGGCAAGAAAATTGGGGTTAAATGACTTACCCAGGGTCACACAGCTAGGAAGTTGTGATTTTATTAGTAAAGAATGAAGAAACTTCTTCTATCAATTGAGTTCAGCAGCACCTTCTCTGAATTTAAAGTCTTAGAAAGTGACTTCTATATCCACAAAAGGTTGAATCACTTGCCCAGGGTTGCACAACCAATAGTTGAGGGAGAGGAAAAGGGAGAGAAGGAAGAGGAATTCTGGATGAACCAGCCTCTCTCCTACTCTCCTTCTACAAGTAGAGAAATATTTTCTGCCAGAAAGAAGGAATGATAATCCCAGGGCTACCTTCATCTCCTCCTGCTCTGTGTTGTAAGTGAAGAAAAAACAATTCCCGATCCTAAATTGTCTGTTCCTTGCCTAGGAAGGATAACATGTTCATATATACAACAATAGTAAATTAAGTATATGTGTGTATACATAGAAATACACATTATATTCTGAGGGACTTATGAGAAAGAAGGCTATTCACATCCAGAGGAAGAACTGTGGGAGCAGAAACCCAGAAAAAAAACAACTGCTTGATCACATGGTTCGATGGGGATATGACTGGGGATGTAGACGCTAAATGATCACCCTAGTACAATTATCAATAATATGGAAATAGGTCTTGATCAATGATACATGTAAAACCCAGTGGAATTGCGTGTCAGCTATGGGGAGGGGAGAGGTGTGGGGGAGAGGGAAAGAACATGAATCATGTAACCATGGGAAAATATTCTAAATAAAAAATAAATTAATTTAAAAAAAGAATTGCACATTGACTGGTGGGGCCAGTTAGAGGGGAGGGAAAGAACATGAATCATGTAACCATGGGAAAATACTCTAAATTAATTAATTAAATAAAAATTTTCAGATAAAAAAAATTAGTGGGAGTTGATGATATTGCCAAATGAAGTTCTATAGAAGGAGAAAGAAGAGAAGATCCAGGACAGAAGCCTGTGAGACACTTATAGTTAGTGATTTCAATAAGGATATAGCAAAGAAGACAGAAAGAATGGTCTGTGAGACATCCCAAAAACCTTGAGAAAAGAAAGTATCAAGGAAAAG
>NW_025389849.1:0-12942 GCF_016433145.1 Gracilinanus agilis | reverse complement strand
TTTATATACTATATTTTATATTGTAATGAATATATTTCATATATTATGAAGGAGTAATTACTCTAAGAATATTACATTTTTTCAAATAAACAGAGGAAAGATTATTTACATAAAACAAATAAAAGAAGGAAAACATTCCCACAAGAATAATTGGGGAAAGTTTCATATTGAAGAGGGTGATTGGCTTGTATCTTGAAGAAAAAGGATTAAATGGGACTGACCTGGGGCGAGAGTGAATTTGGGGTATGGTGGATATACAGTGCAAGAGATAGGAGCTGAAGTCTTATATGAGTATTGAGAAAATGTCAATTTGATAGCACCATAGAGTAGAGAAAGAGGAATAACTTATAGTGAGGCTGGGGAGAATGATTAGACCCAGGTTGCAAAGACTTTAATTTTTTTGAAGGAATTTTTGCTTTATCCTAGAAGCAATAGAGAACTGCTAGTATTTAAGAAAGAGAGAGACATGTTAAATCTAATTTTAAGAAATGGACTAGAGCGAGGCTTATGGGTAGGAAAATAATTCAAATTTGACCTTCAATACACTTAATTCTAGGGGCTCCTTCTATTGATAATTTCAAAATTATCCTGTATAAGGTTTATTTATATGTAGTTATTTGCATGTTGCCTCTCCTCATTTAGAATACGAAATTTTTTATTTCAATCAAGATGGAAAATTGAAAAATAAAGATCTTTTTCCTTCCTTTATATTCCAGTGCTTAGCACACAGTAGGAGCTTACTAATTTTTTTATAGAAAGATTGAAATAATGCTATAGTCTAGACCAGTGATGGGCAAACTACAGCCCGTGGGCCAGATGTGGCCCCCTGAAATATTCTATCCAACCGTGCAACATTATTCCTAATCTGATGAATAAAATGAGTAGGATACAACACAATGAAACTTCAAAAGAGTTGCCTTAGAAACAGACTGAGAGATGAGCATTTCCTTTCCTTTTGGCCCCCTCTTTAAAAAGATTGCCCATCACTGATCTAGACAAGAGATAAGGGAGGATTGGACTGAGATAATAGGTATGTGAGTAGGGAGAAGGGATGGTATGAGAGAGATTGTAGAAGTATAAATGCGAAGCTTTGGCCACTAATTGGATATATAGATTGAGAAAGAGGAATGAATGAAGAAAGAAGAAAGTGGTTGTGAACCTGAGAGAATGTAAGAATACTGGTATCTTCTATTAAAAAAAAGGGAATTTGAAAGAGGTCTATGTTTGGGATAAAGATAAGAAATTTGCCTTTGAGCATGGTAATTTTGAAATGTCTGAAGGATGTCTAGCTTGAAATGTCCAAAAGGTAGTTTCTTATATGGAACTGAAGCTCAGGTGAGAGACTGGGACTGATATGAATCTGCAATGTTATAAAAATTAATGCAACAAAGAGGGGAGAAAAAAAGAACAGTGCCCAGAGCAACATATACAGTTGAGAGTTGAGCAGGATATGGATGATAAGGTGGCAAAAGACCAAGTCATACATGGAAGAAGAGAACAAGAAAAGGATAGTGTCACAAAATAAAAAGGGAGAGAAGAAAATAGCCAGGAGGACAGTGAGGCTAAAAGTGTCAAATACTTAAAGACTTTGGGGAAGATGAGGAATGAGAAACAACTATTCATTTACACAGTTTAGCACCAAGTTGACTCAACATTCCGATATTTCTTACTCCTAATGTTGGGCTCTGGGCTCTGATTAGAAGTATCCTTATCTTGCTTGGCATTTCTTCTTCTATTAGAATATGAGTTCCTTTAGTACAGAGATTATTCTTGCTTGCTTGTTTGTGTCCCTAGAGCAGGGATTCCCAAAGTGGGCACTACCGCCCTCTGGTGGGTGCTGCAGTGATGGCCACACTTTTTTTGTATTACATTCTATTCTAAGTTCAATAAATAGTTTCATAATTTCCAGGGGGCGCTAAGTAATATTTTTTCTGGAAAGGGGGCAGTAGGCCAAAAAAGTTTGGGAACCTAGAGCTTAGCAAAAATTTCTGGCAAGCAGAAAACAATACATATTTTCATTCACTCATTCCTCCACTCACTCTTTCATTCAAGAGATAATGAACTCTATCATACTATTAGGCTGGAACTGAAGATATTTGGGGGCATTAGTTCCTTATAAGCTTTTGTAGGAGCTCTGAAGCTCCTGGAAGGAAACTATTGAAGCCATGACCATAGCCCCCTCCCATAAATCTTAGAAAACCACACAGAAATGTCAAGTTAAGTACAGGAAGATAACTGAAAGACTGAAGTAATGGGTGTATCCTTTGGTAGAATATTTTGGATCAGAGAACAGATTAACAAGTGTTCATACATTTTAAGAACCAGTTTTTATATTCTACATTCAGCTAAAATCAGTAATCAAAACAGATTGCCAAATATTGTGGTTGGTTCAGGGAATTATACAAACATTTGTCAGATAATATTATAAGGATTTTATACTCTACTGGAGAGTTTATAAGACAAGTATACAAATTGCTATAAAAAAAGCAAAATATGTTTTTCTGAAGAGAAATATAAGGCCAATGGGAGTTGAGAGGAGGGAGGGAAACATATAGGATGTCCAAAATGTCCTAGTGCCCTTTTAAGCTTTAATAACATAAAGAATTGTTAAAGCTTGAAAGCTTAAAACTACACTAGCTGGGATACCCAATGTAATTGGTGAATCAAGAAAAGGAGGTGACCTGTGAAGAGGTCCTTGAAGATTGGTTAAAATTTTAAAAGGAGTGATTATTAGCTAAAGTGAAGATATGGCATATGAGTTAGAGACAAAACAATATGAGCAGGGCACAAGGGACCATATATGGTTAAATGCTCCACACTATGGAATGGAGAAGACTCTGTTATAGGATATTTAAAGATGACTCCCCCAACTTTAAAAAGCAAGTGGTAGCAGAGAAGAGATATGATCTCTCAAGTTCTTTCATTCAAATAAGTCAAAATAATTTCCTTTAAGTTTATGATTTTCTAATGATAAAAGACTTAAAATGAAAATGCTAAAATTCTTGAATTTCTAAAGGGTGGGGTTCCCTTTTTTTTAAACTTTTGACTTAGACCTGTTTGAATAACTTCTCCCAAGACTCTTCTACCAATGATTATATATTAGCAGCTGCAGAGCTGTAGGTAATATAATGGCCTATAATTAAATGTGTCATCAAATACATAGCACTGCCAGGACCTGCTCTGAATTCATTTTCCAGTAAATGATGATAGGACTGTACTAAACAAATCAGTCACCTTCTTTCCCTGCCCCTTGTAAAATAATGTGAGAAGATGCCTAACTGGGATTATGGATTCAATTTGTCACTGTAGAACAGGATTGTGGGTTTCACTTTTTTTTAAGTCTATGAAGCTAAACTAGGTTGTACAGGAATTAGCCCCATAACCTCATTAATACTTTGCCCTAACCAGCTATACTAATAGACATTGTCTGTGCATGTCTCTCTAAAATACATGCTCCTGATAGATCTTTTTTTTTTTTGATGACCGTATTTAGCATGTACTGTATAGATTCATCTGCCAATCATTCCAGTCATTTGGTGTTCTTTTAGATAAGATGTGAAAGACTTTTCTAGGATAACTAATTTTTAATCATTATATTCAATAAAATATTTCTGGATGATAAAGTTCTTACAAAGGGCTCTTGGTAGATATAATAATGAAATAATTTTTACATGGTATAAAGCACTTAATGGAGACAAGTATAGACATTTTGGATCAAATAACATAACTACCTTCCACTGTGTGAGGAAATGAAATGACTATACTAACATCACAAATTAAAATAGTAATGTGAAAAAATCCTGATTGTTGGTTTACTTTTTCTCTGGTTGTTTTCCCTCTGCTAATTTCTGTTTTTATTACCTTCTACATGAAATTTATTGTTTTGCTCAAAATGAGTGTCATTACTACTCATAAAAAATTTGTTTTGCTCCCTTACCTCCCACTTTTCCAATGCTTCACTCCCTCAATCTCTCTGTCTCTATGTCTCTGTCTTTGTCTATTTCTCTGTCTATTTCTCTGTCTCTCTGTGATTTTGCCTCTTTTTCCATTTTTTTCTGTCCCTGCCCTCTATCTCTCTGTCTCTATCTTTATCACACAAATGTGCACATATACACAACCTTGCAAAGCTTAATATTAAATTAAAATATTAAATTAAATACAAATTAGTTCAGGGTTCTTAGACAAGAAGGTAATTGCCCTAGAAGTAAGAATAAGTGATAATTTTTGTAATTTTCAAAACGCCTTCACATACATAATTTTATTCTAACAACTTGTTAAAGCAAATTACATTTTAACTCAAAGGATTTTTTCCTCAACTCTTCTTGCCTCATTTTTCACCTGAAGCTTATTTCATTTATGCTTCACACAAAGTAAGTACCTCATAAACTTTTGTTAACTATTAGTATTTCATTTTACTACAGTGATCAAACTAGAAAAATAAATCAAAAGAACTATTGATGCCACAATGCTTAAATGTCAAGAAAGGATAGGATAAAAAAAACATAGTGTCGAAATGTTATATCTAATACACATATTAGGTGCATCATCATCATAATAATAACTAACATTTACATACCACTTATGTGACAGGGACTGTGCTATCTGTCTAGCTATTGATCTATATTATCTATTGTATATCTATGTCTACATATATATATATGTGTGTGTATATATATATATATATTTGTGTGTGTGCATATACACAATTGTCTTTTTTGATTCTCACATCAACACTGAGATGTAGTTGCTGTTTTTAATTAATAAATGTTTATTGATTCACAGCATATGTTAGAGTATTCCATGGTCTCTGAATAAAAATGTATTTCAAAGATAAGAATTAGCAATAGGTGAGGTTGCTGATGGAAATAAGAGAATTGCTTAGACGTTTTTCAAAGTAAAATGCAAATGATCTATAAGTATATCAGACAGGTACAAAATCACAGAGATTATTCTGCTTTGCTTCACATTTATCTTAAACATTAATTTTAATATGCTGTTAATTCAATAAAAATGAAATATCTTGATGATGATTAAAATGAATATTTGCCATTTTGGGGTGCATTCAAAATGGCATCATGTCAGAGGGAGGATTAATGTAAGTCTTTCTTAATCACAGTTACATATGGCCTGTGCAAGTGGCTACAAGGATGTAGCTTCCCTTATCCTAAACCATGGTGCAGATCTCAATGCGGTGGATAATCAGTACTGGACACCTCTCCATTTGGCAGCAAAATATGGCCAGGTAAAGCAATCTCCCTATTTGTTCATAATAGTTGATTTTAAATTCTGAAGCATTTGAGATTACTTTTTCATTTTTTAATTTATGCTTTTTTTCTTGGCTCGAAATCTAATATAAATTACTCATCATCTGGGCAGCAGACTCCATAAATGTTGGTTTTTTTTTTTTGCTCATAGTGATTATTACGGAAGAAGCTTAGTAAGCAAACATTTTTGTGACCCCAGGAGAGAAAAAAAATCTATCATTAGAAATACACATGTAGATGTAGATGTTTTTAATATAATCCTTGATATGCAAGTCAAGACCTCTTGAAGGGGAAAGTATCTCATGAATTTATAATACACTTTATAAAATGAATTGTACAATGATGTCTGTTGAACATTCTATTGTTTTTATAAGCTTGTAATTTTACAAGTCAATAATAATTCTTTTTGTTTTATATGTCTAGGTTCCTGAGAGCTAAATTATATTTTACATGCTCTTTTTTCTGCTCAAGGCATCTGATGTATTTTAATTTTTATTTTAACGGACAAATTATGGGCAATAATTTACTACTTTGAATCCTATTACTTGTAGCAATTACATTTTATTGAGTTATTTTGAATAGACTGTAAGTTTTAGATATGATTGTATCAAATTTATAAGTGTATTAACACTTTACATTTGCATAGTATTTTACAGCTTACAAAGTATTTGTGTTAACTCACTTCCTCTATACAATAACATTGTGTAAAGGTACCTGTTGCTCCATTTTGCATATGAGGAAACTGAGTCCCAGAAATATTAATTACTTATTCAAACTCTCACAGCTACTAAGTATAAATCCAGTTGTTCTGTCTCCAACTCCATTGCTCTTTTAAAACATCCTGTGATCTAAGAAAAAAAAAACTTCAGTAACTCAAAAGAAATGTGAGACACACAAAATGAGGGATATCTCCATAGACTTTCTGCTAATATCGAACACATTATACCTTGACTCTGTCCTATTGATTCATTTTGATCATCTTTGAGTATGAAGGATGATGATCATAATGACAATGACACCAACTGCTTCAATATTGTGGAAGGTTTTGTCAAACTGGAAAGAACATTGGCTCCAGTTAGAGGACTTGGTTCCCATCATAGATTTAGAGTGGAAAGAACTTTGGAGATGTTCTAATCTAACCCTCTCATTTTATATATCAGTAAACTAAATTACAGAAATTACTTCATTCAGTTTACACATGTGTTAGTGTTTGAGGTGGAGCTTAAACCCCAGAAATTCCAACTCAGAGACCAGATTTCTAATTGTGTGTCTCTGGGCAAGTTACTAGACTTCCCTGTCTATTAGTTTCATCATCTCTTAAGTTAGGGGATTGAGCTAGTTAGTTTGTGAGCCCCTTCTAATTCTAGATCTCTTACTTATTAAACACAAGGTAAAAATTGCTGTACAAGGCCGTAGGGATGGAAGTACAAAAATAAAACAGTCTCTGCTCTCAAGAAAATTTCATTCTATTTTGAAGGTATAGGTGCACAGATAAGTGTATAAAAGACATATACAGCAGAAATAAACTATCCAGAGGAAAATAAGATTGATACGTACAAGACTAAAGTAAGCTTTGTGTAAGAGATGGTGCCTGACTTGGTCTTTGAACTAAGGTAGAGATTTTAAGAGGAAGAATTGAAGAATCTATACATTCCAGACATGGGCAGGCAACAGGTGCAAAGACACAGAAACAGTAGATGGAGGGTCATGTCTGGGGAATATTCAGTAGGGAGGTTTGTCAGAAATAGAGTATGTGAAGGGGAACAATATGAAATATGTTTGAAGGGCAGGGGGAAAGAAGCCATATTGCAAAAAGTATTAAATGGTAGGCTAAGGACATTGGATTTTATCCTAAAAGCAATCTAGAGCAACTGAAAAATTTTTAATAGTAGAGTAAGATAACTGAGTTATATTTTTATGAAAATCTGTATGGAAACTGATAGAAAATAGAATGGAGAAAGAGGAAAATAACAATAGAGGCATAGAAGTCAATCACTGGGCAATTAAAATGGTGGTCTGAAAGGTGATGAGAATTTTAATTATGATAGTTGATATATGAATGGGAGAAACAGGGGCGACTAAAAAAAAGATATTGTAGAGATATAGTTGATATGACTTGCCAAATAAGTACATATGGAGAAAGAGGATAAAGAAGAAGGAGAAGTTAATGATGTCTTTGATATTATAAACCTATAGAGAAAAATGGAAATACACAAGAGAAATACAGGATTTTGAAGGGAAGGGTTTAGGGAAAAGTGAGTTGCATTTTTAACATATTGAGTTCATCTAACTATGTCACAAGAATTTAGATATTTTTTAATAGCCAATTAATACTATGAGACAGTTCTTTAGAAGATAAATGTGTGCTTAGGTATGTAGAATTGCCATTCATCTATATTGAATTTAATTTTAAATTCATGATAGCTTATAAGACCATCAAAGGAGAAAGTATAGGGATAGAAAAAGTCTCAAGATAGCACTTTGGTGGCATGATAGACCTAGAGTCATAAATAATTATTTTCCTATGTACAAATGTGGCCTCAGACACTTCTTAAATATGTTATTCTGGGTCAATCACTTAATATTGTTTATCTTAATTTCCTCATATGTAAAAAAGTGCTAAGGAAGAACATGGCAAAACATTCTAGTGTCCTTGCCAGCAAAACCCCAAACGTCCACTATAAGAAACAATAAGCAAATTAATTTTTTAAAACTTTGAAAGGATTACGTGAGATAATGAAGAGTAAAATGAGTAGAACCAAGAGAATATTATATACAGTTACAGATTTAATAATTGAAGAATAGCTTGTGAATGTTCACTTCCAGAGAATGAACTGAGAACTAGAGACTTGAAAGACAAGATCTATATATTTTGCTGTATGATGCCTCATGGTTTGGGAAGGAAAAGAAGGAGAGAGAGAGAGAAATAGAAAATCCCAGATGAGGTCACAGAGTCATATAGATCTGAAACAACTGAATACCAATAATTAGTGTATAAAAGAATGATGATCAAATTAAGAAAATTGAGAGGTATATGCCATACTTGTAGGGGAAGAACTAAAAGATCAATGTCATGGAGCACAAGGGGGAAAATATCCTAGAAGAAAGATAATAATCAATGGTGTTAAATAAAACTAGAACCAAAAAAAGTTCCAGTATTTATTGATAAAGAGAGTTCATTAATAACTTTGGAGAAAGTAGTTTCCATTCATTAGAGAAGTCAGAAATCAAAATTATGAAGTATTAAAAGGGAAGTTAGAAAATGTAAATAATGAGTCAAGAGCCAGAATGCCTTCTTAACATGGGAGCAATAAATATATAGATGATAGATAGATAGATAGATAGATAGATAGATAGATAGATAGATAGATAGATGATAGATAATATTATTTCAACATAATGATTTTTTTATTCTTTATTTTATGCATTTAAAATTATTATTATGAGAAGAACTCCATAGGTCTAATAAGATTTTAAGAGGGGTCCATCACACACACACACACACACACACACACACACACACACACACAATAAGCAACTGAGTTATAAAGAGATTTTTATGAATTTGCCTATTAAAGGAAAAATAATTATAAGACAATTACTTGAGGTACTAGCAAGGCTAAAGCAAAAGCTTAATAGGTTTGGCATATACCCAAATATAATTATAACTGGAGAAGAAGGGTCTAAAGTTTGTGAGAAATGGAACACAACAAAATTGGAAAGAGATATAAAGGATAAGACCTACAACATAAATCAAAATGTTAAACAATAAAAATCACTTTTTCTCAGTCAGGTGCTAAAGATATAGGAATGGAGCTTAATGAAAAGAGGATATATAGAATCATGGAGTATCTAGGCAGCACAATAGATACAGTGCCAGTGCCAGTCAGAAAGACTCATTTTCTTTAGTTCAAATATGGCTTCAGATACTAACTAGCTGTGTGACCCCAACCAAGCAAGTCACTTAATCTTGTTTGCCTTAGTTTTTGTCCCTATAAAATGAGATAGAAAAGGAAATTGTAAACTACACCAGTATATCTACTAAGAAAATCCCAAATAGGGCCACAAAGAGAGAGACACAACTGAAACAACTTAACAGGATTGTAAGTCTAGAGCTGGAAGGGACTTAAGCAGTCATCGAGTCCAACTTCCCCCTTTTACAGATGAGAAAACAGGTCATGGAGATTAAGGGATGTGGTAGATTGACATAGATAATAAATACCACTGACAGGATTTGAACCTAGGACTTCTGACACAAGAGCTCTTAGCTTTTCCATTCTAGAATATATATAGTCCATATGTTCAAATAGTTTAAAATTTTAGAATAGGAAAGGGTTGCACTGAAGCTAAAGGGTATGTGTGTGTGTATGTGTGTGGGGAATAGTGGGGACTTGTTTAAACATAATTTGACTATCTCCAGTTCAACTGAATACTTACTTTTCAAATTTCTCACATTCTAACACTGATGATATATTTACACCTTTCTAGGTTGCAGGTTGAAGCAAATACTTTTTCAAGAATATTCTGTATCTTAAATAATAAATGAATCTCTGCTGCAGAAATGGCTTCTTAAAAAAACCTTCCAAAATGCATTAGTAGATAAAAAATATTCACTATGAAAGGTGAATAATTCATGACATATATCCCACAGGTGGTAGGATAAATTGTATGCTCATTTTCATTCTAGTTTCCCAATTGAGGATGTATTGTTATATATAGTTGATGCCACATGCTGAAAATGTCTAAATGTGACTGGAATAATCCTGACTGCCATTTTGAATGTGATACCATAGTGTCTATGCACATGTAAAGTAAAGCAGTATCTGAAATATCACAAGATTATGATATATTCCATACAGGATCAATGGACACAATGGAGACCTATTATTATGTTATTGTTGGTGAACAAAGATAATATCTACATGTGAAACTATGTATATATTCTGACATTTGGGACATCTCAGTATGATGAGATATAAGCAGTCCAAATCAGCATCAAAGCTGCCTTCCAAAAGCCTAAAAGAAGGTAGTGTGTCATTGAATCAATGATCCAGTGGGGGAAAAGACAGTATCTAAGATGTCCATCAGGTAGTGGTCTCGTTAGCTACCAATCCAGTAACTACTTCAGTACTTTTCAAGGGCATAAATAGAATAATTTCTTCAAACCACCACCAGTCAATCTTGCTTCATGTAGTTATGTCGGCCAGTTGTGGAATTTTACTTGGGTATGATGGAAAATATTTGTTAAAAACAAATAAAAACTGAGTCTATGATTCTAGAGCCCCCAAAATCCCCAGTATCTGTTAGTGAGCACTAACCCCACCACACACTCACACACACACACACACACACACACACACACACACACACACACACACTTTATCATTCTTCTGTCTTAGAATCAATGATTCTATGACAGAACATAAGGGTTTGAGAGAAAGAAAAATATTGGAAACCAAAGAGAACTTCAAGGAAAAGAAAATGGTCAACAGTGTTAAAAGCTTTGAAATAATCAAGGAAGTTAAGGAGTGAAAAAAGTTATTAGATTTGGTGATCAGGAGGCCATTACTAGTTTATATAGAAGGGAGAATGTGTTGAACCTTATAAAAATACAAAATTTCACTAGTGACAGCCAGAGTAATCAAAATGATGTGGGAGAAACAACACCCAAGTCTGTAGCAGGGTTTCACCTCAAGAATGAGAGACAAATTCCATTCAATCCAGAAGTAAGAAAAGAATTTTATTTGAAGTAGAAGTGGTTTTTGGTGGTATAATAGCCTAAGAGCTTGTGGAATAGTCTGCAGACTAATCAGGTAGCCTTAGGGTTGATGGACAAACACAGGAGCTAGTAGAGTAGCCTCTTTGGAGCTGATTAAATAGTAGCTTCTTTGTAGAGTGGCAGCTTCTATTGTGGAGTGACAGCATCCACCATGGAGTGGCAGCTTTTATACCCTGTGAATCAGGGTTGGCATATTTATTTGGGTCTGGTAGCTTAGCATCTCCATTTCCAAACTCAGATGGGCATATGTTTTGGGATTTGTTGCCACAGGGAATAAGGAACATGCACAAAATTGGGAGGTTCTTTTGGAATGCCAGAGTCCCCAGTGGACAGGTTCCATGTTCCTCCATTGTCCACCTTGTCATCACTTGTCAATGTGGGAGAGGTCTTGCTGCCCTTCTTGAGAGGGAACAAGGGAGGGGATTATGTGGTACACTGAAGGACCTCTATAGGTAAATAATTATTTCTAAGACCACAAAGCTGATGCCTAGTAGAGAATGTTACAGATTAAGTACACAGAAGGGATAATTGAACATTCTACAATTCATGATTGACTACTGCTGAAACTACAGATTTTGCAATTGACGTTTAACTAGAGCTAAATAGTAAAAAATGCAAGATTTCAGAGTTTGAGGGTCCCATTCCTATCAATGCCACTTACTGCCTACTCTCAGCCCACATCAAAAATAAATGAACATAACAATCTATACTGGCAAAATGAGATGATTAAAAAATTATGCAGACTTTGATAAACAATTGAATAAGCCAAACCAAGTATGCCTTGGACAAGCATTTGACTTGGTACTGGAAATAGGACCAGAGTAAAATAGTAGAAAGATGATGGTTTGGATTGCATATGAGAAATGTCACATATCTCAAACTGCTCATTATAATGAAAGTCAATCTAATTAATATCAGTATTTTTCTGTTGATATTTTATCACTAAGAATTATGGAATATCTCTTTAAGAAGATGTAAAACAAGCCCAAGGGCAATGAAATACACATGGAGGATATAAAAAAAACCTATAGCATCTATCAACTAATATAAGGGAAATAGTGCTAAAGATATATAAGTAGAATCAAATATTTATATGAAAATCAAGCATGTAATAAGAATAAAAGATAAGCAATGAATAGGTCAAGTAGCATATAAGTGTTCTGAAGGCCCCTCAATGTTTTAGAAACAGCACCTAGATTGCATGTTTATGTAAAAAACAAAGAGAGTTCCTCAGGATGAGAAGATATAAATGGATTATGAACAATATCAACTGAAAAAGTATACACAATAATGAAATCACAAATTCAAAGATGATATTTTCTGCTCAACAGAAATCTTTATATACTAATTATTTTAATTTTTTTGATGTTTCTTTCAAAATATGTGAAGGCTTATAGGTTCTGGTTGATTTAGAAAAAATACTTTCCACTTGTGGGATGTGTGTATATATGTATGCATTTATATATATATGTGGTATATATAACATACATATAATATATATGCATGATTATGTATACATAATTGATACACTATGTGGGTATAAATCTTAGCTTCTCATAATTTCCAGTCAATAACTACACCCAAAGCAGTAGTATGACTTTAGTATAACAGGGCTTTCTTCCCTTCACTTTGCCAGTGTACAGACCATTGTTTTGATCTGAATCATTACATGGACTATACTATAATACAGTTGTCCTTCATTATATCATGGTTCACTTATCATGCCTTCACTGTATCACGGTTTTTTTTAAAAATATATATCTAATTTTGTATTGTGGAATTTTCACTGTATATCTGTGGACCAACCTTAGCACTGTGTTTTGTATCCTTGGCGCTGATTGGCTCAGTGTTGTTTTTTTTTAAACCCTTGTACTTCGGTGTATTGTCTCATAGGTGGAA
>NW_025389848.1:0-7703 GCF_016433145.1 Gracilinanus agilis | reverse complement strand
GAAGGAAGGAAGGAAGGAAGGAAGGAAGGAAGGAAGGAAGAAGGGAAGGATCTGGGTGACTTAGGGGTTGAGGAACTGTGAGGAGGTAGTGTAGGAATATTTCAAAGATGATTATGATATAAAAACAAAAGGCAAAAAAATTATTTTAAAAATACATACATAGATATATACATAAACCTATACATGTATGTATGTTTACATGTACATACACACATTTGTGTGTGTGCTTGTGTACCAGAGTGTGCCTGCAAATTCAGGAAGCCCTAGATTGGAATCCCTCCTCTGGCAATAACAGGCTATGTGACTATAGGAAAATTATTTGCTCCAGGCAATTCTCTAGGACTGTAGACTGTGCTGTGATTGCCAATGCACATTGATAGAAGGAGTTTCCTCCCTGGAAGTTCCCTACACTAATAACGGAGAGATCTTGGGGATCAGAGAAAATGTCTAGTCCACCATCTTGTTCTCCCTTCGTTAATGAAATCACAAATTTGGTTCCAAAAAAAAATAAACTCAGGGCAGCCACCACAGGGTTAAAAATTTTTTTTGCTATAAATCATCTTCAGGCTTTCATATGCTTTGACAGCATTTTCTTTATCTACATCTATTTTATGTAGCTGAAAGTGATGGATTATCTATTTCAAAAGGCTTCCTCTAGTATAAATCGGCTGCTCATTAATGCATAATGTACAATTTTCTTCTGAAAGCCGTACAAGTGCAACTACAGCTGCCAAAGAACATCTGTGTGCAGCTATTAAGACATCCAGGCCAATTCCAATCATCTTTTTTTGCTAAAGACAGAATAAAATGTTGTCCTCTCTCCACAGCAGTCTTTTGAACATGGTTTATGTGAACAGACTATCTTCACCTCCGTTTCCTCAGTCCAAGTTCCAAGTTACAAGATGAGGAAACTGCTCCAGGCCCACACAGAACTGGTGAATAGAGGGCTCCTAATTCTCTCTTTGCATCCAGCAGAAGAGGAAACCCAGATGGGAAGTATCTTTTCCTGACTCCCCATCAAAGGCTTTGCTTGCTCTGCTCATGGAACTGATAGCAGAGATAAAAATCAGTCTCTATTTTGTACTTTGTGAGAAGTGCCTGACAGAACTGGACTTCACAGACCTGCCTTCTGTAAAGTCATCAATAATCTCTTAACTGGGAATAATATAATAACCTCTTTTCTTTCCTCTTCTCCTGGACCTCTTGGCAGCTTCCGACACGATCGAAAGCCCTTTCCTCCTGGGTTTTCTCTCTCTGTTCTTCTCCTAGCTGTCTAATCACTACCTTCTCAGTCTCCTTTGCTCATTCATCATTCATGTTACTCCCACTAACCCTGTGCAGGAACCCCAAGACTCTGTCCCGGGTCCTCTTTTCTCTTTGCACTCTTGCTTACTCATCTCCAGAGTTCTCATGAGTTCAATTATCATCTCTACTCAAGAACTCCCCCAGATCTCCACCGCCATTCCGAGCATCTCTTCTGAGTTCCAGACAGGGGTAGGCTGGAGACAGCTAATATTGGCTCATGCAAGACAATAGTTAAATTTTAGGAGTGAGCATTTGGACTTTGGAAATCAGTGAAGGCTACAAATCATGCTTTGATTTATTGTTTTGTTGGTTCCTCTAGTATAATAAATGGTAGCATCTGAGTGGGGCCTTTCCCTTTCCTGAGAGGTCTACCTATGATTAATTTCAGGGCTTGTCTAGGTCAGTGACTCCCAAAGTGGGTGCCACTGCCCCCTGGTAGGTGCTGCAGCGATCCAGGGAGGTGGTGATGGCCACAGGTGCATTTATCTTTCCTATTAATTGCTATTAAAATAAAAAAAATAATAATTTCCAGGGGGCTAAGTAATATTTTTTCTGGAAAGGGGGCGGTAGGCCAAAAAAGTTTGGGAACCACTGGTCCAGGTGATCCTAGGGTAATCAATTAATTTATCAATCAGCATTTATTATAAGCTAAGCACAGGGATTCAAAGATTAAATTTAAACAGTTCCTATCTTCAAAGACTTAAGGAAGTAATGGAGAAAATGGTAATAATTCAGACTAAATTTAAAGTAGAAAACCAGTTTTAAACATTTTGTCAGCACATCCCTGGTTCTAGTCCTGAATCATCAATCGCCTACTTATTGTTCAGTTGTTGCAATCATGTCTGACTCTGTGATCCCATTTGGAGTTTTCTTGGCAAAGACACTGGAGGGGTTTGCCATTTCCTTCTCCAGCTCATTTTACAGATGAGGAAACTGAGGCAAAATAAGTTTTGAGTTGCTCAGGTCACAAATCTAATAGGTGTGAGGTCAGATTTGAACTCATGAAGATAAGTCTTTCTGACTCCAGGCCTGGCACTCCACCCATTGTGCCACTTTTTTGTCTATTAGGCATTTCAAATTGGACTTCCCATAGGCATTGCATACTCAACATTTCCAAAAAATAATTCAACCCTTTTCCTCCAAAAGATTCATCCTTCTACAGAATTTCTCTGTCAAGAGTCCATCTTTTCTTCCAGTTACCCATTTAAATGTCATCTTCCACTTCTCTTATAAATCTAATTAGCTGCCAAATCTTGTCATTTCTGTGTCTAGAATATGTCTCCTCTCTACTCAAAGAGTCAAGGCCCTAGTTCAGATCTTCATCATCTCTACTCTCTGTGCTCTACATCATCTGTACTCTCACCTTGTAGTTGGCCCCTGCCAACAGCCTCTCCCCATTCTAAGCCAGCTATTAAGGTAATTTTCCTAAAACACTGATCTGACTATGTTACTCCTCTGCTCAATAAATTCCAGTGGCTCTCTATGGTCTCCACAATGAAACATAGATTCCTCTGTTATTTAAATATCTTCACAATCCAAACCCTTCCTATCTTTATAGCCATAGTATGCTGGTAAATGTCTAACAATCAGCTCTCTAAAAACTCACAACACACTGTTAAGTTTAATCTTCACATATATATTTTCTCCACCACTTTCTTAAGTCTAGCCATCAACGAAATAATAAAGCAAGCCATGATTTGTAGTATTTACTGATTTCCAAGATGTAGATGTTCACATAAAAATTTAACTATCAGCTTTTCAAACTGGCTTGTGCTGTTTAAAATTGTTCTAAGCCTTGGGAGACTATGTCTCCCAGGACTCCCTGCTTCAACTTCCCCCAACGCCTCCCACTTCTTTTGTGGGAAGTGTTGGAGAAAGTATAAAAGAGAGAGTCTTGGCACCTTTTAGCTCTCTCGACACTCCAGGCTCTCTGGACCCCAGACTCTCTCTACCCTGGAGACTCTCTCAAGCCGCTTGGCTCTCTTGACCCAAGAGGAGACTCTCTCTCTCCACCCCAGAGGCTGTCGACCCTGGAGGAGTGCCTACCAGAGGAGACCCTTTTCCCCTACCTAACTTTTCCCTCTCCGAACTAAATAAAACCTAGCTATCCTAACAATAAGTGCTACCTGATCTTTACTGAACTCTGAAGAGTTCGGGTGGATTTCCCCTCCTGGGCTTGGGGGCTACCCCGCCTTTCCCTTCCTTTCCTTTCCTTCTCCTATCCTACCTTTCCTCCTATATCTCCCCACCTCACAGGCTTCAGCACAACTCTGCACAAAACTCTTCTCCTCACACCCTTTGATCCAGCCATATCAGCCTGCCCAATGCTCTACACACCCTCTCCCTCCTCACCCCTATCTCTAGGAATTCCTAGTTTCCTTCAAAACTCAGCTCAAGTATTATCTTCTATGGTACACGACTGAGCCTTTCCTGATTACACTCCCTAGCTCCCTGTGTGCTCTCTCTAAAAACTACTTTTGTATTCATGTTCTATTTATTATGTATATATTTTTATATCCATATATGTTTTCTCCTCCATTAGAATGTAAGGTCTTTGAAGATAGGAACTGTTTAAATTTAATCTCTGAATCCCAGTGCTTAGCTTACAATAAATGCTGATAGATTAATTGATTGATTACCCTAGGATCACCTAAACTAGCCCTGAAATTAATCATAGGTAGACCTCTCAGGAAAGGGAAAAGCCCCACTCAGATGCTACCATTTATCAGTGTGGGGAGCAAATCAAATGGGATTTCGAACCCTTTTCCTGCATAATTATACTTAAAACCTTTAACGTTCCCGTGGTCTAAAAAAATCTAGAATCTTACCAAGAATGGGGTGATTTTCTTAAAACGTAGGTTAAATCCTATGACTTGCCTTGACCAGATGACTTTTACAGAATAGTCCTTCAAGGTCACAAGACTAAGATCAGTCTTTACCTCTCCCTCAATTCACACATCATTGCAGGCCTAAACTGTAGAAAAGATTATTACAAACTCCCTGAAGTCAGGAACTATATCATTTTTTTTATCCCTATTTCTCCTGTCTCACAAAAATCTCTCCATCACATGGAGCCCTGAAGATAGTTGGTGCTTATTAAACACTGATTAAACCCAATGTCGAGGGCAGACAGATGTCAACCTGGGAGACATCCACAGCTGGAGTTTGTGCCCCTATCCAGCAGGGAACAGTGACTTGGATTTGTTTCTAATTCTACGTCTGCATCTTTATCTTTGTCTAGCTATGCTTTCCGTTCCCTGGCCAGCACCACGCTAAGAAGGACTGAAACACAAAACAAGTTTATTACATGAAAAAAGAGAATACAAAAGAGGATTCATATCCAAGGCCAAAACCAGTCCGAAATATTTCCCCCTTGGTGACCCCAACCTTAAGGTTGCCTTATGAATTCCATAAAGATGAATAGTTTTATGCTGAGGTTGAGGGACCTCCAAGCAAGGAAAAAAACATTTCTTTCTGGAAGGTCCCATCTTTCTACCTTTCTTCAAGATCTACATGGGTCCAAATGACTCAGTCCCTATGAAGGGCAAAATCCATATTTGTTCCTCCACATTGGGGCTCTGAGCCCATTAGAATGTAAGTTGCCTGAGGTGAGGAATAGTTTGCCTTTTATTTTTTACATTGCTAGCATTTAGCACAGTGCTTGGAATATAATAGATACTTTTTAAATGCTTGTGGAATACTATATTTCATTTAATAATTTATTTTTACTTTTTATTATATACTTAGTAACCACCATGACCAATGACAACAACAAAACATTTAACTAAACAATTACATGATTATGTGCAAAACCAGACTCCACACAGTTTATAATTTGTTGAAAAAGATATAAATTATATGTATGCTAACATAAGCATCTTCTGCTTTTGAGTTCCCTTTGGATTTGTTTTATTTGCATATTTTTTCTCCTGATTTTGTGGCCTTTCTTTTTTTTTTTTTAATGTAATCATGGTATGTATCATTCTTCATCTCTTTTCTTCTCTTTTTATATTTCATTTTCTTCTTTTTCTTGTTTGAGATCTCTTCCACAAAATGACTAATATGGAAAAATGGTTTACATGATTGCACATGTAAAATCTATACCTCATTGCTTACTGCTCAGGGAAGAGGGAAGGGTAGAAGGGAACGAGGGAATTTGGAACTCGAAAAAAATATTTTAACGAATGCTAAAAATTTGTTTTTACATAAAATTGGAGAAAAATTAAATATTTTTTAAAATGCTTGTTGATTGATTAGGCATCTTTGCTGCTCAGCTCCACCTCTAACAGTTCCTCAGCATAATCCAGGATCTGGGTATGGAAAACTACCCCACCTTGACTCCACCTCTGCTAAAACTTAGAAACTCCATGCTCCTGCAGTCATTATACTCCCTCACCATAGCTGTGTGTAAATGGAAATTTTGTATCCTTTAGACTTCATCCCCCAGAATTCTTTCCTCACCCCAAAATTCCTTTTTCCGTTGTGCTTACTTGCATCTTTTAGGTTATTGTATTTAAGTATTTAAGTTTGTATTAAAGTATTTTAAGTTATTGTATTTAAGTATTTAAGTCCCCCTTCTCTCTCGCTGTCTCTTCCATGTGAGTGATAAGCTCTCCCTGTTTTCTCTAGTTCTCTAGTTAAAATATTAATAAATCTTGATCAATATTATACTTTGGAGATATTGAATATTAATTTTTAAATCTACAGCTGACCCTGCAACAATGGCAAGAAACTCCCAAATGATTCAACGGAAGCATTCCACTCTTAAAAGAAGTATGGAAACTAAATTAAATGGAAATATGTCAGCAGAGTTGAATCCTACTCTAACGAACACTCAGACTATGACATGTTAATTATACGACTATTGAGATCATTTATTGATCTCAATATTGAGATTGAGATATTGAGAACTTTAGCAAATCAAAGGTACGTGATGCAAGTTAGACCCAAGGGCAGTGATGCCTCTTAATCCCTTTTGGTGACTTGTCCTGGATTCTAATAACAGCAGCCTATACTAACAATAAGAGCCTCGGGAGGTCAGAAGAGCAATGACTCCCAGAGCTGCTCACCCCAACATTCTAGGTGCTACATCTCGGGCAACTGTCCAAACAGAGGGGGCTCCTGGGGCAATTGTCCAAACACAGTCATAAAAGCAAACACCAGACCATGTGTCTCAAAGGTTGTTCCAGCTTTGCAAGTTACTTGTCCTAGGGACTTTGCCCCTTCTTGTTCTCTACATAGTTAAATTTTTACTATTCCACAGCCCTTAGGATGTTCTGTCTGCACAGCTGGGAATTGGTATGCTTTCAAGTTTTGCAGTCAGAGAAAACATGGAAAATACCTACAGCAGGATTAGATCACCCTTAGACAGAAATAGCAAACCAGTGAAGACTCTAAGAATTGCAAAGTGGCGATGGAAGAATCCAATTAGCTAGACATCCACCAGAGCCTTCTCGCTACTGAAAACAGATCAGAGAATAATTTTTTCACTTGATGATGATAATTTGATCCTTGGAAAGATGAAAGAATCAGCAAGGGGAAGTTGTATTCCACATTTGATTCTTGCTAATAGTGAGAGACCAGTTGCTAGGTTAGAAATGATGGAACTATTGATGGAAGGTAAGCACTCTCTCTAGCAGTTCATGATAGAGCAAAGTTAAAACTGGTGTGGTGTGCAACTTAGATTTTTGGAAAGCCCCAATTTCAAAGAGTTAGAAGGATTGGTGGACTTCAATTTCAAATAGAAATTCTACAGCAGAAGTCAATCCAGGTGAAATAAGAATGAGAAACTCAAAAATGAAATTCTGAAGAGACAAAAAGAAACTACTTCTATGAGGAAAAAATCTAAAGAAATCAATGCACAAACACCATAACTGACCAACTTAGACTTTAAAAGATTTGGACAGAAATATGTGCAGAAAGACCAAGAGCCATTTTCAAATGGATGCTTGGTCAAAGAAAATGAATAAGCAGTTCTCCAAAGAACTGCAAATTATTAACAACCATATGAAAGGTTATTCCAAATCATTACTAATAAATGCCAGCAGAGGCAACTGGGTGGCTCAGTGGATTGAGAGCCAGACCTAGAGGAGAAAGGTATTAGGTTCAAACATGACCTAGGCACTTCCTAGATGTGTGACCCTGGGCAAGTCACTTAACTCCTATTGCCTAGCCCTTACCACTCTTCTGTCATGGAACCAATACAGTTTTGATTCTAAGACAGAAGATAAGGGTTTTAATAATAATAATAATAATATAATAATAAATGCCAATTATTTCAGTAACAGTATATTGTTAAATCCAAGATTATCAAGGGAACTTCCAGGTATGTTTTGGACTAGATGGCTCCTGAAGTCCTTTCCAGTTCTAAATTACATGAAATTAGATTTTAAAAAAAA
>NW_025389847.1:0-2970 GCF_016433145.1 Gracilinanus agilis | reverse complement strand
ACAGAGAGAAACAGAGACAGAGACAAAGAGACACCGAGAGAAACAGAGACAGAGACAAAGAGACACCGAGAGAAACAGAGAGACAGAGAGAAACAGAGACAGAGACAGAGAGACAGAGAGAGAAACAGAGAGACAGAGATAGAGACAGAGAGACAGAGAGAGAAACAGAGAGACAGAGACAGAGAGAGACAGAGAGAGAAACAGAAACAGAGAGACAGAGAGAGACAGAGAGAGAAACAGAAACAGAGAGACAGAGAGACACACACAGAGACACAGAGAGAGGGAGGTGGAAGGCTTGTCTTCTTCTCAGGAAACCCTGAGTTCAAGTCTTTTTCTCTGACACTAATTCTATGACCTTGGGCCAGTCACCTAAGTTTAGAGTCTTGAAGAGTTGTCCATTTGCATTGGTGGAGGGAGTTTCCATATGGCATTAATTCCCCACACAGATGATATGTAGGGAATTAATGCTACCACTCATTCCTTCTCTCCCTGTATCCCCCCCAAGAAGGGTTTTCTATGGTCTGGAGTGCCCAACTTTCCGAAGCCCATTCCTAGTTAGGAACCAGGCTGTTAGGTTTTTTCATGTGTGGGGTGAGGGTAGTGAAGCTGAGATCCTGGAAAGTTTTTTGCCTAGGGCCACACAGTTCCCTGCCTCCCTCCTCTCACCTTGGGCTGTGAGTGTATGCTACTGTGACTTAGAACCAAAACCATGGACTGATGCTAGAGGACCTGAGCCAGAGTACTGTGACCTTGAACAAGCTGCTGCTACCTGGTCTGGGCCTCAGTCTTTCACCTGTAAAATGTGAACATTGAACTAAATAAATAGGCTTTTCTAAATGGATCAAATTCCAGACACCTAAAATCAAGCCCAGGTTGGGCACCCCACACAAGTCCCTGGGAAACCCAGGGGTAGAGGACAGGGGCTTTGTCAAAGGCAGAGAGCCTGGGTTTTGACAAAATAAATAATTTTTTCTTGCCAGAAATCTTGAACAAGAAACGTTCTGTTTGTCTATCAAGGAAATTACAAGCCTGAGCAAATATTATGGTTGCGGTGCATTTATTTTTGATTAAAAAAATTATGCAAATTTGTTTGCAAATTGGGCGCAGCCCTCTGCTTTCTGGCTGGCAGGCAGGGCTTCCCCCCATGGCCCAGCGTGGTGGCCTGGCAGGCTGCCCTGTGGCCTGGCTCCCTGCTCTCCCCACTGCTGGCCCAGCCCAGCCCCCCCCACCCCCCACTTCCATTCCCACCCTTTCCCCCCTTCCCATGGTCTGCTTCTGTTGAAGCCAGCCTGGGCCAGGAGGCAGCAGATGGCAGAATTCTCTCTCACGTCTCCCTGGATCCTGGACTGGCATTGGGGCAGGGGGCAGGGGACTTAGAAGGCTGGGGGAGGGCTTCTTCTCAGCTGGAAACGCCCCCCACCCCCAAAGACCCACTCTCGCCTCCTCTCTTCAGTCCCCAGATCTCACTGAGAGTGCTGCTTGGGGATGAGTAGCCGGGTCCCCCAGCACGAGGATGTGTCAGGGATTTGGGACTTGGGGGCAGTGAGGCCTGTGCGCCACCTGGACTGTGGTTGTGTGAATTGTGAGGGACTGTGTTATCGTGAGCTGTCGGGTAAGTTGTGAGTTCTCTGGCTTGTGAGTCGTGAGGATTGGGGTCTGGTGTTCCAGGTGAGGTTGTAGGAGGACCCTGGGAGTTGTGTTCTGTTTGCTCCAGAGGACAGGAGGAGACTTTGGGGTGAGAGGCTGGGGTGGGACAGGGAGGTCTTTGATTGTGAGTATGGTTTTTTTCCTGGGGTTGGGAAGCCCTTAGGGGAGGGGGCTTGGGAATTCCGGGGGCTGTTGTCAGCTGTTCGGGGCACACTGTGGTGGCTGCCACTCAACCTTCCTGGAGTGGCTGCTCCATCTTGGAGGCTTGGCAAGTGCCCTGGGTGGGAGTGTATCAGAGACATCCAAGGGGGGCATCTTTGAAGCCAGGAGGCCAAGTGCTGAATGACACAGTGGGTGCTTATTCAATCCCAGCTAGCCAACGTGGAGTGCCTACTATGTGCCCTGTCAGGTATATTGGAAGGACTAGGCTGTTATAGGTTGTGGACTGTGCTTGTGTCCCTTGTGGTGGGTCTTTGGCATGGGAGTAAGGGGGGAGGCACTGTACTTATGTACTAGGTATTGGGGGCTGTGCTTTGGTGGTTGGCTTCTATGCTGTGGTTAGGAATTCACTTTTTATATTAAAAGAATATAGTAATGATTCAATTGGGGTCAAGTGACTTGCCCAGGGTCACACAGCTAGGAAGTTTCTGAGGCCACCTTTGAATCCAGGAGCTCCCTAATGATCTTTCCACTGGGCCGCCTAGCTGCCCCTTTAAGGATGGGCTGTGCGTGGTGCCAGGTTTGGTGTTGTGGGGGATTGTGTGACACAGCCTTGGGTCTGGGTTAGAATAAGCTCTGGTTGCCCTCAGGCTGTGTGTAGCCAATTTTGCGTTATCTTGCATCAAATTTGTGTGGCAAGCCAAGTTGCGTGCTGGCTTTTACTCTGGGCTCTATGCAGTTGTGCGTCTTCAGCAGGGAGATACTTTTGCTTTACGTTGTATGCAGTTGTGTGTCCTGGACCTGGCTGTGTGTCTCTGCAGTTCCTGTAGCGGAAAGTCGTGTGTGCCTTTGCTTTGTGTCGTACGGAGTTGTGTGTGTTTCCTCGATTTGTGTTGCTCACAGTGTGTGTGTGTGTGTGTGTGTGTGTCTTTGTGTTGGAGGGAGCTGTGCCTCCTCGGTTTGCGTTTCAGGCAATTGTGTGTGTCCGCTTTGTGTTGTACGGAATGGTGTGTGGCTCCTTGTTTTGTGTCGCTCGCAGTTGTATGTGTGTTTGTTGCTGCTCGCGGCTTTTACTCCTGGTCTGGGCCGGTGGTGTGTGTATTGCACACACACACGCGCGAGCGGGCCGGCGGGCAGCAGGGCCGGCCGGCCGGCAGGGCCAGC
>NW_025389846.1:0-3170 GCF_016433145.1 Gracilinanus agilis | reverse complement strand
AGTACGTTGTGGAATCCACTGGCGTCTTTACCACCATGGAAAAGGCCGGGGCTCACTTGAAGGATGGAGCCAAGCGAGTCATTATCTCTGCCCCTTCTGCTGATGCCCCAATGTTCGTGATGGGGGTGAACCATGAGAAATACGACAATTCCCTCAAGATCGTCAGTAACGCCTCCTGCACTACCAACTGCTTGGCCCCCTTGGCCAAGGTCATTCATGACAACTTCGGCATTGTGGAAGGACTCATGACCACAGTCCATGCCATTACTGCTACCCAGAAGACAGTAGATGGCCCCTCTGGCAAGCTGTGGCGGGATGGGCGTGGGGCTGCCCAGAATATCATCCCTGCTTCCACGGGTGCCGCCAAGGCTGTGGGCAAGGTCATACCTGAGCTGAATGGGAAGCTCACAGGCATGGCCTTCCGTGTTCCTACTCCCAATGTGTCTGTGGAGGATCTGACCTGCCGCCTGGAGAAAGCTGCCAAATATGACGATATTAAGAAGGTGGTGAAGCAAGCTGCAGAGGGGAACTTAAAGGGCATCTTGGGCTACACAGAGGACCAGGTAGTATCCTGTGACTTTAACAGCGACACCCACTCTTCTACCTTCGATGCTGGCACTGGCATTGCCCTCAACGACCATTTTGTCAAGCTCATTTCTTGGTATGACAACGAGTACAGTTACAGCCACCATGTAGTAGACCTCATGAAGTACATGGCCACCAAGGAGTAAAGTGGAAAGCCATGATGGATCTTCATCCCCAGCCAAAAAAAGAGTAGTTCCACCACTGGGGAGCCCTCATCCATAATAACCTATGTCCCTGTGCTGGGGATCCCATGCCCTCTTCACATCCCTGCCCCAGGCACCCCTGTAGTGGGGGGAGGAGCATAGTCCTATCTTGTGTACCATCAATAAAGTCATCACATTCAGTGCAAAAAAAAAATAAATAAACAGTATATACCTAAAACCATCAACAAACATCATATGCAATGGGGATAAATTAGAAGCCTTCCCAATAAGATCAGGAGTAAAACAACAATGCCCATTATCACCTCTATTAATCAACATAGTACTAGAAACACTAGCAGTTGCAATTAGAGAAGAAAAAGAAATTGAAGGTATCAAAATAGGCAAGGAGGAGACTAAGCTACCACTCTTTGCAGATGATATGATGGTCTACTTAAAAAATCCTAGAGAATCAACTAAGAAGCTTGTAGAAATAATCAACAACTTTAGCAAAGTTGCAGGATACAAAATAAATGCACATAAATCATCAGCATTTCTATACATTTCCAACACACTAGAGCAGCAAGTAGAAAGAGAAACATCATTCGAAATCACCCTAGACAATATAAAATGCTTAGGAATATACCTACCAAAACAAACACAGCAATTATATGAAAAAAAACTACAAAACACTCTCCAAACAAATAAAACTAGATCTAAACAACTGGAAAGCCATTGATTGCTCATGGGTAGGATGAGCTAACATAATAAAAATGACAATTCTACCCAAATTAATTTACCTATTTAGTGCCATACCTATCAAGCTACCAAAAAACTTCTTTACTGAATTAGAAAAAACTATAACAAATTTCATTTGGAATAACAAAAGATCAAGAATTTCAAGGGAAATAATGAAAAAAAATGTGAAGGAAGGGGGCCTAGCAGTACCAGATATTAAACTATACTATATAGCAGCGGTCATGAAAACAATATGGTACTGGCTAAGAGACAGAGAGGAGGATCAGTGGAATAGACTTAGGGTAAATGACATCAGCAAGACAGTGTATGATAAAACCAAAGAGCCCAACTTTTGGGACACGAATCCACTATTTGACAAAAACTGCAGGGAAATTTGGAAAACAATATGGAAGAGATTAGGTCTAGATCAACATCTCACACCCTACACCAAGATAAATTCAGAATGGGTGAACGACTTGAATATAAAGAGGGAAACTATAAATGGGTTAAGTGAACACAGAATAGTATACTTGTCAGATTTCTGGGAAAGGAAAGACTTTAAAACCAAGCAAGAGTTAGAGAAAATTACAAAATGTAAATTAAATGGTTTTGATTATATTAAACTAAAAAGCTTTTGTAAAAACAAAAACAATGTAGTCAAAATCAGAAGGGAAACAACAAATTGGGAAAAAAATCTTTATAACGAAAAACTCTGACAAGTGTCTAATTACTCAAATATACAAGGAGTTAACGCAATTGTATAAAAAATCAAGCCATTCCCTAATTGATAAATGGGCAAGAGACTTGAATAGGCAATTTTCAGGTAAAGAAATCAAAAGTATCAATAAGCCCATGAGAAAGTGTTCCAAATCTCTAATAATTAGAGAAATGCAAATCAAAACAACTCTGAGGTATCACCTCACACGTAGCAGATTGGCTAAAATGAAAGAAGGGGAGAGTAATGAATGTTGGAGGGGATGTGGCAAAATTGGGACATTAATGCATTGCTGTTGGAGTTGTGAACTGATCTGGCCATTCTGGCTGGCAATTTGGAATCATGCTCAAAGGGCTATAAAAGAATGCCTACCCTTTGATCCAGCCATACCATTGTTGGGTTTGTACCCCAAAGAGATCATAGATAAACAGACTTGTACGAAAATATTTATAGCTGCACTTTTTGTGGTGGCAACGAACTGGAAAAGGAGGGTATGTCCTTCAATTGGGGAATGGCTGAACAAACTATGGTATATGCAGGTGATGGAATACTATTGTGCTAAAAGGAATAATAAACTGGAGGAGTTCCAGGCGAACTGGAGTGACCTCCAGGAACTGATGCAGAGCGAAAAAAGCAGAGCCAGAAGAACATTGTACACAGAGACTGATATACTATGGTAAAATTGAATGTAATGGACCTCTGTCCCAGCAGCAATACAGTGACCCAGGACAATTCTGAGGGATTTATGGTAAAGAATGCTGCCCACATTCAGAGGAAGGACTGCAGGAGAGGAAACATATAAGAAAAGCAACTGCTTGAATGCATGGGTCGGGTTGGATATGATTGAGGGTGTGGACTCAAAACTACCACACCAATGCAACTACCAACAATTTGGAAATAGGTCTTGATCAAGGACACATGACAAAACTAGTGGAAATGTGTATAGGCTATGGGTGGGGGGAGTGCGGGGGGTGAAGGGGAAAGTAGGAGCA
>NW_025389845.1:0-3030 GCF_016433145.1 Gracilinanus agilis | reverse complement strand
TTATATAATTATATGTCACATATAATTATATGATATATTATATGTTACTATATATAATATGATAAAAGTCAAGAACGGACAAGCAATAGTGGACATGTGCAGTCTGAGTAGGGAGAGAGAATTCTGGGTACCCGGCAGCCTGGTGGGCTACTCACCTCGGGTCTGTGGCAGGGCCCTCACTTCGTTCACATCTGGTTCGCTGTTTGGCCGGTGTACTTCCACCATGACAAAGTGATGATTCGTTCCTGACTTGGGGCTGGTCTTCTCCAGGGATATGGGGACGGCAGAAGGAGAGGGAAGAGGAGGGCTCGGGAGGCCGCTCCCCGAGGAAGCTTCGGGGGCCATGCCTTTCAGGTGGGTCGGAGACTGGACCCTGGGGAAGGGCCCTATTGGGTGCTGGTTGACAAATGACAGGTGTGTATCCATCGGTCTCTTCGAGCTATGATTGGCTGGAGAAATTGTGGCATAGATGGGGCTGGCAAGGGAACCCTCCGTGGATGAAGTGGCTCCAGTGGACGGAGTGCTGGGTATGTCCCTCTCTGGTGGACTAAGGATGCGGGGTGCTGTGAAGAAAAGCCCCGATTGAGAAGACTCTGAAGAAGGGCGTTTGAGATGATCTTTCCCAGTCTTTCTCTGTTGAGGAACAGAGGGGTCAAGAGGCTGAATTGGAGGAGGAGGTGGTGGAGGCTTGAAGCTAGGTGGTGCCTCAGAATGAGACCCAACATCATCCTGCCAAAAAATCCAGCAAGAACAGAGGCCATCAGACTCCATCCCTAGACCTGGGAGAGCCTTCCCTCATAGAGAGACTCCAGATAGGAGAGGCTGGACCAGAACCAACCAAGATCCAGGCTGGAATTCTGTCTCTCCAGTTGTCAGGGTTCTATCAGCCACGTGATGAGGCCTACCTGAATAATGCAACACCATAGTGGAAAATCTGTGTCATCTCAGCTGCCGATAGAGGACTGACCCCTGTGGTTTGGATCTTGGCAAGTGTCTTTGCAGACGGTATTGTTACCTAATAGCCTCCTCCTTTTGGGAATCTTACTAAGTCCTTGGCATCAGCAATATCCTGTAGCAAGGAGTCTATACAGACATAATTATAGGCAGTATTAAAAAAAAAAAAGACGACTTCTCTGGCTTTGCTTCATTGTAAGGGATTAGCTTATACCAGTGAAGAGAGCCGAGGGACCGGGGAAAGAGAAAATGAGGATACAGGAGACATTATCCTTCCACTCTACTCAAAGATGCCCAGTGGCTTACGAACAGAAACAGAAGGAGAAGATACAAGAGATAATGTGGGCTAGCAGCTGTTAGGACAGAGAAAACAGGGCTTAGACCAGGAGAGAAAAAGGTATGGCATTAGACAGGATTCTGAGTCAGAAAGGACATCTGACCTAAAAGGCTGGAGCTGGAAGGGAACTGAGAACACCGAGAAGGAAGGGACCTTCCCTGAGTCCCTTTTGGGAAGCATCTACTCTCATCCCTTCGGACACTGAAACCCAGACAGGGGTAGCAACTTGCCAAAGATCCCACAGGTATTATTAAGTGGATAGGCTGAGATTGGAGCGAAGGGCAGAGCTGGGTCTAGAACGGAGACCCAGAACTCCCTTTTGTCATTATGCCAAAGGTATTCCATTAAAACCATGTCACATGCCTGGTAGATCTGACTGTTCTTTTTGCAGTTTTGTGCCAACCTATAATTTCAGACATGGAAACTCCCTCCCCTTATTCAAATTAGTTGCTCCTCTGTAATTTCGTGCAGTAGAGAGTTACCCAAGGACACCAAAAGGATAAGTTATTAGCCCAGAGGACACATAGCCAAGTCCGAATCAGAGGCAAAGCTTGAACCCAAGTCACGGGGATTCCAACGCAGGCTCTCTAACTCAAGTCTCATGCTAACTCCCTGGGCTACCTTGGGAAAGTCATTTAAACTCCCTGGGCTACACTTCCTCCTAAATGCGAGGATTGGATTGACCAGCCTCACAGGTTAATTCTAGGCAGCTAGGTGACTTAGTGAATAGAGAATAAACAGTCCACAGTTTCAGGGAGACCTATGTTCAGTATTGGACACTGACTAGCTATGTGACCCTGAGCAAGTCACTTCTCCCTGTTGGCCTCAGTTTCCTCATCTGTAAAGTGAGCTGGAAAAGGAAATGGCAAACCACTCCAGTATTTTTGCCAAGAAAACTCCAAATGGATCACGAAGAGTTGGACACAACCGAAATGACTGAACAACAACAATAGCTCTCATCTATGAGTTCATAATCGACTGGGGCATGCTGTTGCTCTGCAAGTTCCTAGTGGCCAAAATGTCCTGTCCCAATTAAAGGCCAAAAAAGAAAATGGAACCTCTTACCAAGGAAACATCTGGCAGAGCATTGATACTGCCTTGGATTACTTCTCCAGTCTCTTCAAGGTCCAGAGTGTTCTAGAAAAAAAAGGAAAGAAAAGCAGTCAGCAAAAACACCATGAAAAAAAGCAAGCTGATTGTCCTCTAGGAGAACATGGCAACATTCATGCCATGTCATGGCTCCTCTCCTTTCCCTTCTATCACCCCAGCTCAAAATGACATGTGGATGGCATTTTTTATATTTCAATTTTAAAAAAATTTAGCCTGTTGGACTTTCTTCTAACCCAGTTTGTACTTAGGATGGGTTTCCCTTCTGAACAGAGTTCAAACAACAGGTTGGCCCTACCAGTTTCAATGGAACAGGGGAATTATGAACCTGTTGGAAAGGGGGACCATTCAGAGAGGAAAATTATGTTGACTGTTTATGGGCTAATGTGAGTCCTTGGGTATGTTTTCTGCATTGGTTTAAAGGCTCCTGTATGGCTTTATATTCTCTGGGTTCCCCCCCCCCTGCCCCCAGGGGTATGAAATAAAGATTGTCATATACTAAAAAAATAAACAAACAAAAACTTAGCCTGTAAATAAAGTGAGAACTGGTTGTTAGGCTTTACCTCTGTGTTTCTCCAAGTCAGTAGTTCCTGTTCCTGAGACTGTCCAAGTAATATATATATATATATGTA
>NW_025389844.1:0-3689 GCF_016433145.1 Gracilinanus agilis | reverse complement strand
CTCCCCTCCCTTTTTTTTGTCCTCCCCACTCCCCTGCTCCCCTTGGTTTATCCCTTCTAACTTTCTCAGAAGGGTTAGATAAGAGTTTTATTTCCCAATGGATAGTATAGCTACTCTTCCCTCTCCAGGTTGATTACACTGAGAGTAAGGTTTGATTATTACCTCTTAATGCTCTCTTCCTCTCCTTCTTATAATAGTATTTGTCCCCTCTCCCTCCCATGCCCTCTTTGTGTGTAATAGAATATTTTATTTTCTTATTCACTCAAGTTTCTCTTGGTGTCCCCTGATATTTACCCCATCTTTCCCCTCCCCCACGCCATCTTAGATTATTTAGGGTTCCACCCTCACTCTGTGAATTATTCTTCTGATTACTATAGTAGTGAATATTATAGTGGTGAATAGAGTTCACTACAGAGAATTATACATAACATTTCTCTACATAGGAATACATATAATTAGATCTCACCGAGGCCCTTAAAAAGGCAAATTTAAAAATTATAAGCTTTCTTTCTTTCCCCTCTGTATCTTATTTACCTTTTCAGGTTTCTCTCGGTTTTTGTGGTTCAATATCAAACTTTCCATTTAGCCCTGGTCTTTTCTGTGCAAATACCTGGAATTCTTCAGTTTTGTTGAATGCCCATACTTTCCCCTGGAAATATATAGTCAATTTTGATGGGTAGTTGATCTGTGGTTGTAGGCCCAGCTCTCTTGCCTTTCTGAATATTGTATTCCAAGCCTTACGGTCTTTTAGCGTGGAGGCTGCCAGATCCTGTGTGATCCTGATTGGAGCTCCTTGATATTTGAATTGTCTCTTTCTGGCTTCTTGTAAGATTTTTTCTGGAAGATCAATTATTCTCAAATTGTCTCTTCTAGACCGGTTTTCTTGGTCTGTCACTCTCTCATTGAGATATTTCATGTTTCCTTCTATTTTTTCAGTCTTTTGACTTTGTTTTATTTGTTCTTGTTGTCTTGAGAGATCATTAGCTTCTACTTGCTCTATTCTAGCCTTTAGGGATTGATTTTCGGCTATAATCTTTCGGTTTTCGGCCATAATCTTCTGGTTTTCGGCCATAATCTTTTGGTATTCCTTTTCAATCTGGTCATCTCTGGTGTTCAATTGCATGATTCTACCTTTTAAACAGTTATTTTCTTGCCAGATCTCTTCCATTTTCCTCAAAATCTCAGTTTTGAACTCTTCCATAGCTTGTGAGGAGTTTTCCTTTTTTGAGGAGGGTCCGGATGCTTGTTTGTTCTCCTCCTCTGTTTGCTCAGTTGTCTGGATTTTCTCTGTGTAAAAGCTGTCGAGTGTTAAAGACTTCTTTTTCTTGTTGTTATTCTTTCTCTTCTGAACTTCCTGAGACTGAGTAGCCATCATTAGCCCAGCAGCTTCTCAGGTTTATCCTCGCGCTCAGTGTCTGTCCGTGATCTATTGGCTCCTGAGGTCTGAGTTCTGGTTTTTTCCAAGGTCAAGCCCCCTGGTGGATCCCCTTAGTTGATCCTCTGCCGGAGGTTTCTTTACAAGTCTCAGGGCGCTGCTTCCACAGGCGTATACCCGTCCACACTGGTTCCCCACTTAGGCTTTAGTTCCTGGCTGTGTCTGCCTCCACCCACGCCTCCGCAGTGCCTGTGCTCTGCTCAGCCTGTGCTCGGCGTCCTGCGTTCTGCTCCCGCGCTCAGATTTCACCTGCGTTTTTTGGCTTAATGGGGTCCTAAGTCTTGCTGCTCTCAGGAACAGGCCCCGGAGCTGCCAATGACTCGATGGGTGCCCCAAACTTGCTCTATTTCTTTTTAGCTGGTTCGGAGCTATAGATGAGTGTGGAGGGGGTGTGGGTGGGGTGGTTGCTCAGCCCGCGATTTCGTGAGGGCTGTTTCACCCCTTTATAGCCTGGAAATGCCTCGATTCCACATACCTTCCACGCTGTGCCCTGTTGTGGGGGTTCCTCCGTTCGTCTGGACTTGTTTTTATGTCCCCTTGAGGAGTTTTGTGTGTTTCGGTCAGGAGAGGTTAAGAGCTGCTTCTTACTCTGCCGCCATCTTAACCCGGAGTCCAATTCATGGATCTTTTATCCTCAGTCAACCAGTAAGTTGATATCAACAGTCCAAGTCTTAGCTCAATGTTGTCTGTGTCTAAAGGATATTTTCAATACCTTTAAAGGAAAAACTAGCTTGCATAGAGGCATGTTCCTTATCACTGCCTCACCATTTTTTAAAAATAACTTAAGGTATACACTTACCCTTCTACCTTCTTGATCTCTGGAGAGAGAGAATTCACACCTAAGGCACTTTATTTTTTTAAATACTTATCTTCTGTCTTAGAATCAATACTAAATATTTTTTCTAAAGCAGAAGAATGGTAAAGGCTAGGCAATTGGGGTTAAGTGACTTGCCCAGGGTCACACAGCTAGGAAGTGTCTGAAGCCAGATTTAAACCCAGTTCCTTCTAACTCCAGGTCTCTTGTTCTATCCAGTGTGCTACCTAACTGCCCCCTAATAGACCTTATACATGGCCCTACCAAGTTCATGTCCAACAGCTGTTTCTGGGCTGGATTCCAAAGATCTGAGCTGGATCCCAGAAGTTACCACTTCCACCTTAGATGGTCCATGTGGCTATGACCATCATGAAATCTATTCCTAGATCTACTGATGGCTCACCTAACTGATCTTTTGAAACTAACATGAAGGAATAAATGTTGAGGTAAAGAACTATATTAATAGTCTACGTTATGGCCTTAGTTGAAGAGAGCCTGACACCTCTCCCCATTCAGCATTTTCTCATAAGAATGCTGCCAGACTATAAGAAGAAATCAAACTAAGAGTCAAGGCTCTGATCAGATAGTGTCTTTTGAATGAATACAACATAGTAAACAGACTTGAATTAGTTACAAAATGTATATTATAAGTCATCATAACTCTCCAGAAGTAAACTCCCATTTTCTCTTCCATGTGGAAAAATTGCACATTTTTGCAAATTCTCATAAGGACTTGGTTAGTTGACCCAGCCACACTTGCATTGGTCTCTCAGCTTCATGCAAATTCAGGGTGAGAGGAATCAGATCATTTATTTGTTGGTAGATACAACCCCAAATAAAATTCACCTCCAGATAGCTGGTGGAAATCATTTAAGAACTCACTATCAGCTTTCATTTTGGTTTCTAGTGTCCCTTGTTAAAGGTAATTATAGACTCCTTACAGTTTTTTTTACCCATTTTATTTTAGGATAAGATCATTAAGAGTGTGTGTATAAATGACATCAAAACAGTCAAATTACAAATTACAATTACAAATTCAGTTAATCCATTTGTCTGATTTCTTATTTAAACATCCAGAGTACTCTTTGTTTTTCACAAATTTGTCCAGATATATTTATATTATAAACTTAAAAGTCTGGTAGTAAATGATCTCTGAATGAGAAGGAAGTAAGAGAGTATAATAATAGTTTCATTTGTCAGCTCCACTCCAGGGTTCGCCACATCTATTTAGTGGTAAGAAGTAAACTAAACTTGGTTGCTTAAGTATTAGGTCCTGTTTGTAAAGAAGAAAATAAAATATTTCTAAATATATCTATCTCTCTAGGTAGGATTGATCAGTGGATTTTTAAGGTCCTAAATAAGCTTTGAGCATGGAGTTTACATTAAATAGATTTTTTTTAAATTTTTAAACCCTAATATCATATATATATATATATATAT
>NW_025389843.1:0-5747 GCF_016433145.1 Gracilinanus agilis | reverse complement strand
ATATATATATATATATATTTTTTTTTTCCCCTATGGACACATGGGGACTATCAAACTACATTTCCGGTTTCTGGTTTTTTTGGGCGTGGGGACGCATGCGTCCCCATGCATAGGACAGTTTCAAGAGGAGGAGAACTGAAAGTAAGGGCTCTTGACCTTCCTGAGGGCTGGCTAGAAGATGGGCTCTGGCGGTAAATATAAAAGATAGGCGTAGTCTTATATATATATATTTTACCAGCATGGCCATGGCTTTAATTAAACTACTAATTTCTATATTTATATCAGTCTTTATCATTTTTAATCGTAACACCTCCAAGGAGACATCCTCCAGCCAGGAAGCCTGCCATGGGGCCAGGCTAGGCTCAGGGTTCAAAGACAAAAGGGGGAACTGCCAAGAGGACAGGATATGGCCTCTCCTGGATACAGCTTAGACCCACAGAGAGCACTTCAAGGCCCCTTTAAGCTTGGTGAGCCAGCTTCTGTGCCCCATCACTGGCTGACTGAGGATCAGGACTAAAATCCCAGGTAGAAGAGGGAGAAGGGACTGGTGAGGAAGTGTCTGAGGCCACATTTGAACCCAGGTCCTCCCCACTCCAGGCCTAGTACTCTCCACTGTGGTAGCCAGTGGCCCAGGTAGGAATCCCTTTGCCAGAGGGCAGTCCTCCCTGTGGGGAAGGTCTTCTCCCCTCAGCCCCCCACCCCTATCTACAGGGCCTTGCTGGTGCTCTGCTGGCCTCCTCAGCTCCCTTCCCCCTTCCTACCTGATATATCCTCTAGCCCTGGGGCCAGACCAGCCTTCTGGGGGTTCCATGAACAGTATCTCCAGCTCCTGGCCAGGAGCACCTTCTCAGGCTGTCCTCCATGTTCAGAAGGCATGCTCTCCCTCCCTATCTCAGACCATTGCCAAGGCTGGCTTCCCTAAAGTCCAAACTATAATCTTGCCTGCTCCAGGAAGCCCTCCTGAACTCCACTTTCTGGTCAGCATTGCCTATTTGGCCAGACTAGAGCTTGCTTGGGGTAACTCAAACAGAGGACTGCCCAAGGGGCAACAAGGGGCTTCCATGGGTTGAAGGAATTGCAATCTGGGGTCCCCAGCCAAGATGGGGGTGCAGGGATATTCCTGCCTGCCAGGGTCACAAAGAGGGGGGAGAATAAATACAATTCAACAGAGAAGAGGCTTTAGGAGGGGAAACAACAGGGAGGGATGGGATGAGACCAAAGGGGCCAGGAGCAGGGAGTTTCCATGGACAGTAGAAGGGCTGCTCCCACATAGGGAGGCTCTGACACAGGATCCTGCCTGAGATCCTGCTGCCTGGCAGGGGGCCTGGAGGGGAAGGATGGTCCTGAAAGAGGAGCAGGAGCTTGGGGGTCTGGGAGGCAGGACAGAGTGCAGTAAAATTGCATCATGTACTGGCTCCCCTGGGTACCCCTTTCCAGGCAGGACGTTTTAGTAGGAAAGAAAATTCCAAAGGGGAAGCAGGGAGCCACAGAAGATCCCTTTCAGAGACTAGAGCAGCCCCAAGGATACATAGTATCCCCTGGGGAGATTCACACACAGGAACTGCTAGTCAGGGTTCTGCTCCTGCCCCAGGTCCTTTCCAGACCCAACCAGCCTTGCCCAGAGGCACAGGTGGGAGTTGGTCTGCCCCAAAGATAGTAGTAAAAAGGAGAATTTGAACTCAGCCCCAACTGAGGGGGTCTCCGGGCTCTAACCTGTGGGAAAGGGAGTAATGCTCTGAAGTGAAATAAACTAAGTCATTGTCTGTTTTTTTCCTGGGGAAAAAATCACAAATGAGCTTTTTCTGTGAAGGTCGGCTCAGTGAGGAAAGTGACTCCCTTTACTACTTCACAGTCCAGGATAAGATATACAGGAGAAGTCCCAAAGCCCATGCTACTGACCAAAAATAGCTTCTAGACAGATGATAAGGGTTGCTGCTGGTTCCCCAAGGTTATGTATCATTTATGAACATTTTCTTTGTATCTTGAACCCTAAAAAACTGCATTTTAATTTCAGTTCGGGGCAGCCTTCACTAAGAAGGTTGCCCTGGCTGTTAGGTACATTTATTAATCAATAGATTAATAAATAAATATTGGTTCTATAAATTTGAACTTTTGGGTGTCTGGACTCCCTTCCTTAGGTACTCCACTTCAGCTCTCTGCCTCCCCCATCCTCCTGCAGGAGCCCCGCTCCTATACATCGAGCTATGCCCCACTCTGGGCCCTGGGTGATCCCCGCCCTCTTTCTCCCTTTCCCCCCTCTACCAGTTTAGGAAGTAATTACCATTCATTACCCCAAGTGCACAGGCCCCTGCTAGGCCTGCTAAGGAGGAAAGGTGGGAAAATCTTGAAAAGTGGAGGAGGAGGGGTGGTTTCTCAGAGGCCTTTGCACTGCCTATGGTTCCTGGGCTGGATCTCCCTGTCCCGCCTCGTGGGACTGACCCTCCCCCTCTTCCCTCCTCCAGCATCTCTAGTCTGAGCATTCTTTCTGAGCCCCACCTCCCGTCCCGTCATTTCCGCCCACCCATTGGTGGCCTGGGTCGACCAGTCCCTGCCCCTATTGGTCAGAGAGCTGGTCCTGCCTGTGCTCCCCAGTTAGTTTGGGGCACTCCAACCTCCTGGGTTTTGTGATGATAGAACAGGGTCCCGGGGCCCTGTGGCGTTCTGATTTCCAAGCTCTTTTTGGCCGTAAGATCGTGTTGGGTCGCGCAAAGATATTCTCTTCTCCTTCAGCAAGACAGGAATAGAAATAATGTGGGCGTGGCCAGGCTCCTGAAGGTCTGCAGAACCAGGCCTGGGGCTGTGACTTACTCTAGGTATGCGGGAGGATTCAAAAAAAGAGCCACAGGCAGAAGACAGCCTGTAAACATGGATGAAATATAAAATAGGTTCTAGGAACTGTGGTAAGCCCTGAGGATACAAGGAAGGACAAAACCAGTCTGCGCTGTCCTGGAGCTCCCAATGTAGGATCCCAACATGGAGATGGTTTAAAAAGAATCAAGAGATCCTGACTCTCACTCTGAGATGATCCAGGGAGACAAGAAGTGTTGGAGAATGGAAATGCATTTAATTCAACAGGGAAATTGAAAATAGAGGAATGAAGTTGTTTAAAGAGAAAGGCAATCAAAGGAAAAAATAAACTTCTGATAAAAGTAAAAGCCACTATTTGCATATGGCACCTACCATGTGTCACATACTTTATAAATATGATCTCATGTGACCCTCATAGTGAAGTGGGGCACTTCATATAATGAGTCCAGACACGCAGAAGTTCAATTTAATGGAACCTGTATTTATTTATTAATCTATTGTTTAATAAAGAATTCTACTGGCCAGGGCAATCTTTCTTAGTGAGAGATACATTGAGCTGAAGTTACAGGCAGTTTTCATAGGATTACAGCCATGCAGGATACAGGGTGCATACTTTTCCTTATAGGATTTCTTGGCAAAAGCAAGCAAGCAAGCCTTATCTCACAGAAGCAGTTACATGCAGAATCTTCAGTACAGTCCATTGTCATCAGGGAATTATTTTCTCACTTATATTTAACTATATATTATTTTGGATTCCAGCCTGACTTTCTTATGTGAATATAGTTTTCTTGGGAATGCAATTTTCTGATTAATAAATTAATCTACTTCAATAGGAGCCCTAGGAATTACTTGACAGTATTATGTCCATGTTACGGTTGAGGAGACTGAGGCAGATAGAGCTCCTGTGAATTGCCCATGGTTAAAAGCCCTAGCAAGTTCCTGAGTGCACCACCTCACCTGTATGATGATTTTTAAGAAGAATATCTTGAAAATTCCAGCTTCTATGTGATGGGAAATAGGAAAAGAATTCTACTAGCTCTCTTACTGAGGGATGAAACTTTTTTCTTTAGTTTTAGCTCTCTAACCACTGAAGAAATGAACTACTACCAACTGTGTGAAAGATGTGTTTTGCCATGGACTCATGACAAGAAGTGTATTAAATGATGAATGTGGTTGGAGATCAATGTCATGTATCATATAACAATGCCAAATGATAGAGGTGATCTATCACTCCTGATCTTATTGGTAATGCCTCTAATTTATCCCCATTGCAGATGATACTTGTGGATGTTTTAGATACATACTGTTTATTATTTATAGGAAATGCCCTTCTATTTCTATACTTTCTAGTGTTTTCAATATGAATGGGTTTTGTATTTTGTCAAAGGCTTTTTTCAACATCTATTGAGATAATAATGTGATTTTTGTTGTTTTGCTTGTTGATGTGGTCAATTATGTGAATAGTTTTCCCAATATTGAACCATCCTTGCATTTCTGGTTTAAATCCTACCTAATCATAAGGAATAACCCTCATGATCACTTTCTGGAGTCTTTTTGCTAGTATTCTATTTAAGATTTTTGTGTCTATGCTCATTAAGGAGATTGGTCTTTAGTTTTCTTTCTCTATTTTTGATCTACCTGGCTTTGTGATCAGTACCATATTTGTGTCATAAAAGGAGTTTGGTAGAACTCCTTCTTTGCTTGTTATGTCAAATAATTTGTATAGTATTAGAATTAGTTGTTCTTTGAAAGTCTGATAGAATTAACTTGTGAATCCATCTGGTCCTGGAGATATTTTCTTAGGGAGTTCTTTGATGACTTGTTCAATTTCTTTTTCTGATATTGAATTACTTAAGTATTCTATTTCTTCTATTGTTAATCTATGCCAGTGATTCCCAAAGTGGGTGCTACTGCCCCCTAGTGGGTACTGCAGCGATCCAGGGCGGGGGGGGGGGGCAGTGACGGCCACAGGTGCATATATCTTTCCTATTAATTGCTATTAAAATTTTTTAAAAATTAATTTCCAGGGGGCTAAGTAATATTTTTTTCTGGAAAGGGGGAAGTAGGCCAAAAAAGTTTGGGAACCACTGACTAGGCAATTTAAATTTTTGTAGATATTCATCCATATCGATTGATATATTTATTACCATATATTTGGGCAAAGTAGTTTTTAATAATTGCCTTGATTTTCTCTTCATTAGAGGTGAGGTCTTTCTTTTCATCTTTGATACTGTTAATTTGGTTTTCTTTCCTTTTTTTATTAGACTGAATAGTACTTTGTCAGTTTTATTTTTTCAAAGTACCAGCTTCTAGTCTTATTAATTCAATAGTTCTTTTACTTTCAATTACATTAATTTCTCCTTTAATTTTCATGATCTCTAATTTAGTTTTCATCTGGGGATTTTTAATTTGTCTGCTTTCTAGTTTTTTGATTTGTATGCCCAATTCATTGATCTCTGCCCTCCCTAATTTGTTAATATATGCACTCAGTGATATAAATTTTCCCCTTAGCACTGCTTTGGCTGCATCCCATAGGTTTGGGTAAGAAGTCTCATCATTGTCATTGTCTTCAATGAAGTTATTAATTGTTTCTATGATTTGTTCTTTCACTAAATTATTTTGGAGAATTATATTATTTAATTTCCAATTAGTTTTTGGTTTGCCTCTCCATGTATTCTTACTAATAACTATTTTTATTGCATTATGATATGATAAGCTTGCATTTATTATTTCTGATTTTTTGCATTTGTTTGCCGTGTTTCTATGCCCTATTACATGGTCTATCTTTGTGAACTTTCCATGTGCTGCTGAAAAGAAAGTGTATTCCTTTTTGTCCCTATTTATTTTTCTCCATATATCTATTAACTCTAATTTTTCTAGGGTTACATTCATCTCTCTTATCTCTTTCTTATTTATTTTTTGGTTTGATTTATCTAGAT
>NW_025389842.1:0-5502 GCF_016433145.1 Gracilinanus agilis | reverse complement strand
GTGTGTGTGGAGGGGGTGGGTGTGGGGTGGTTGCTCAGCCCGCGATTTAGTGAGAGCTGTTTCACCCCTTTATAGCATCGAAATGCCTCGATTCCACGTACCTTCCACGCTGTGCCCTGTTGTGGGGTTCCTCAGTTCGTCTGGACTTGTTTTTATGTCCCCTTGAGGAGTTTTGTGTGTTTTGGTCAGGAGAGGTTAAGAGCTGCTTCTTACTCTGCCGCCATCTTAACCCGGAACCCCTGAGGTCAGATTTAAATGCTGAAAGATGAGTCTTCCTGACTCCAGACTTGGTCCTCTTTATCCACTGAGTCACCTAGTTGGAGTAGTGCTCTGCTATTAAAGTTTATGGTGGGAGTTGTTTGGTCTAGAGCAGCTGCACATTTTCCTTAATGTTCCTCACCTTCACCACCGCCTTTTTCCTAACATAAAAAAAAGTAAACTCGACCTACATAGCTTAAAGGAGTCCTAATCATGCACTTTTTCAATGCATATTAAAATCAACCGCCCTACAGAAACACTGTTATTTCTGCCCTGAAGAAAAAAAAAACCCAACACCCACAGCCTCTTGTAACTGAAATCATGGTGTTCAGCATCACTGGCTTATGTAGGGATTGTGACAGCAAGCAATCATGCATGGAGAGCAGACTTAATAAGAGCAAGGAAAAGTAGCTCCATGTGCAATACTAAAAAGAAAGACCTCAATGGGAATATTTTTTTAAGTTTCCAATTCAAACATGGGAAAATATTTCATGGAAATGTAGAAAACTGAAAAATAAATCAGGTTATTTTCATGGTATGCAAACTTCTTTGGATGAATCAATTGAACTCTGTTGTGATGATAGCTCTGATTACAATAGTTTGGATATGCTGCAAGTTAAATCACATTTTGGGAACAGGGGGAAGATGTGTAATGAAAACCCTATATAGCATCATCAGCTCAGTAACTCAGTGGTTTGAGAGCCAGGCTTAGAGATGGGAGGTCCTAGGTGCAAATTTGACCTTAGACATTTCCTACATGACCCTGGGCAAGTCACTTAACCCGAATTGTCTGGTCCTAACTGCTCTTTTGCCTTGGAATCAATACATAGTTTTGATTCTAAGATGGAAGATAAGGACTAAAATTAAAAACAAAACAAAACACCTCATATAACATGGTTGGTCTAGCTGGTCCCATCATCAGTATGAAAATGGGTCAATTTTTTGTATTTGTTTGATAAAGTTGTACCAAAATATAATGTGATTATTTAAAATAATATTATATATACTTATCAATATTCTGAAGCATATATGTGAATTTATATCTATTACACATAGATGCATAAATACATACTACACATGTACATAAACATATATGTATATATTTTTGTACATATATGAATATATTTTTAAATTTTCATCTTTCCCATTTCTATTAAACATTAGGCCAACTAGAGGTTATCATCTTTTTTTTTTTTTTTAGTCATGTCTGACTCTGTGACCACGTTTAGCGGTTTCTAAGCGATGATACTAGAGGATTTTGCCACTTTCCTTCTCCATCTCATTTTACAGATGAAGAAACTGAGGCAAGAAAGGATTAAGTGACTTGTCCAGGGTCACACAGTTAGAAATGTCTAAGGCCAGATTTGAACTTAGGAGGATTAGTTTTCCTGACTCCAGGTCTGGTTCTCTATCCAGTGTTCCACCTGGTTTCCCCAGGTTAATCAGTATTTGTTCTGTGGTTAAAAAAGACAAGGACATTCCTCTTAATCCTAAAGTTATTTCATTTAATCAATTTATTTTTTACCCACAATTGTCTGCATATCCCTTATTTGTGTGTGGGGTGGGGGAAGGAGAAGAGAGGAACCTTATTTTGTAATACATTGTATTATTAAGAATTTATTGTTACTTTGATCTTTATGATCATCCATAACTCAGAGCTCATTCTCTTCTCATGGATTTTAGACTGAGAAAAGAAGGCCTAGCTGGAACATTGAGAAGGTAGGGTGTTGAGGGTGTGAAAGATCCTACACAACTCTTAAAGCCCTTCTCCGTTACCAGACTGCCCTCTTCCCAATAAAGAAAACTTAAAAAAGGGAAAGAAACAAAGAACCTCAAAAATATCAAAATTTTTCAAATAAATATCACAGATTTTGAGTTGGGAGAGACCTAAGAAGCCATCTAGCCCAACTTCCTCCTTTTACAAATGAGGGAAACTGAATCAAGAAGTTTAAGTGACTTGCCCAAAGTCCCATGTATTTTACAAAACAAAACTAAAATTTGAGCCCAGCTCCTCTGGCTCTAAACCTAGTCCTCCCTTACGGTACACACCAGCTTGAAGATAGGAAGTTTGGAATCTTGCCTCTGACATTATGTGACCTTGGGTAAGTCACTTAAATTTTCCATACTCCTCTGTAAAGTAGGGGAATTTGATTCAAAGCCTTTTAAAGTTATACTCAAGGTCTTTTCTTGCCCTAAACTAATAATTCTATGGCCATAAGAATGAAAGGACAAAGAAATTAATAATATTTCTGAGTTATCTAGGCAGAAATTTCTGGGGTGGTTTGATTTCCCTATGTCATATTTCATCCTTCCCTGTGTTTTCTAATGAAGGTTGCAAAATCTGGACAATTCAGAGCAGTACTTTGATAAGCGATTCCTTTTTATTTCTTAAGTGCTTATAACATTTTCTTTTTTACCAGTGAGCTCTGGAGTTTAGAGAAAATATGTCTCAGTTAGTTGAATCTGACATTTCAGAGGTCATCCAGGAAAATAATAATAATAAAAAAACAATTCCAACATGATAAATAATTATTGTGGATTTAAAATTCCAAAGAGAAAGCACAGAAAGAACAAGAATGTAACAAGTTAACTTCTCTCTAGCCTGAGAAATGAAGCTGGACTTGGCACAGAAATATCTAATTGGACTGTAAACATTTTTAAAGGATATGAAGAAAGATTTTATGTCAGTAAAGAATGGCTTGGCATTTGATATGAGAGATCTGTCTTTAGTAAACATGGAACAAGACTGATAATGAAAGTCAACATCATGAAAAAAAGTGTTGGAAAAGTTTAATAAGGGAGTGGAATCAATGAAAAATAGTTTTTAGGCTGGAAAACAGATCAGTGGAAGTGGAAATACATGTAGCAACACAAGAACAAAGGAAAGTTCAACTAGAAAAAGAATTAAAAATTGTGAAAATGACAAGGAAAGAAAGAAATAAAAAAGGAAGGAAGGCAGGGAAGAAAAGAAGGAGGGATGGAAAGAGATAGGAAGGCAGGAAGAGAAAAGAAAGGAAAGGAGGAAGGGAAGGAGGAATGGAGGAAAAGAAGAAGGAAGAAAGAAGAGAAGGAGGCAGAAAAAGGAAGGAAAGGAAAGAAGGAGGAAAGGTGAGAAGAAGAAAGGAAGGAAGGAAGGAAGGAAGGAAGGAAGGAAGAAAGGAAGGAAGGAAGGGGAGGGAGGGAGGTAGAGAAAGGCAATAAGTAGGGGTGTATTGTAGTCAACTTATACCAGCTCTGGAAAGCCAGTTAAAATTTAGTATCAATATTTACATCTTGGCAGTTGAGAAATGTTACAAATAAGGCTTAATTTATTGTTTTTTGTCAGTTCTATAGGCTTAATGTTAATAATACAGATTAAACTTAAAAGTGTGTGTTGTCTTACTTATTCCCCTGGAGAGTTACACATTTACTTACACATCCCTGAGAATAATCAAAGAGCTTGGAATAGTATCAAAGATTACATGAAAATGCAAAGGAAGAATCTATACTTTTATGAAATCACTCAGGAAAATTTCCCAGAAATGGTAAGATCAAAGAACATACTAATGACTATAGATTTCATTTAATAGTCTCAGAAATGTCAGATTCAATTAATCCAGATGTATCTTCATCAAACCCCTGAGCTTCACTAATAAAGAGAAAATGTTATAAGCTGTTAAAAAAAACTTATCAAAAGTACCTAATTTGAATTGTACAATATTATTATAAAACCTTTATGAGAAAACATACAAAAAAGTTGGAACATGTCTTAGCAAATGTCAAGGGAAATTGGACTTCACCCCAGAATTTTCTACCTAGCTAAACTAGGAATATTATTCAGTGATTAACAACTATGTTTTTGATTCCTCACTAAATTTGCAAGGGCTTATAAGAAGAGGAAAAACCCAACTCAAAATTTTGGTATGTAAATCAACCCAGAAACAAAGCTCTCTGGGAACTTTGGAGAGTCTTCAACAAGGGGCAATTTTAGATTTGATAAGTAAATCAATTATGAATGTCAGATGTTCAGGTAATTCCAGCCTTATAGCTATGAATCATTAAAGATATTGCATGAAAAAATGTTATATAATGACTTAGTGAAATTATGTTGGAGGTGTTATTACTTGAAATTTTCTCAAGAGGGAAAATTAACTAGGGGGAGTCCTAACTGGGAAGAAGACTTATGAATGTTACTCAGTGTGAGCAATGGTTCAAACAGTCTGGGTTATGGATATTAATTATGACTTGTGGTAGGCTTAAGAATGCAGCTGGATGGTACAGTGGTTAGAGTGTTGAGTCTGGAATCAGGAATCAATTTTTCTGACTTCAAATCTGGTCTCAGAAATTTACTAGTTATGTGACCCAGGGCAAGTCACTTAACCATTCATTTGTCAAAAGAACTGGAGAAGGAAATGGCAAGCCACTCTGTTATTTTTGCCAAGAAAATTCCAAAAGAGATCACAAAGAGTTGGTCACAACTGAAATGACTGAACAACAGTAAGCATCTTAAGGAATTAGGGAAAGAGACGACACATTCAAAAGACACTCCAGACTAATGAAATGATGGTGGACTAAAAGCATCACTAACTGTCTTCAAGGCATGCAGGATTAGAATTCAGAAGGGGCATCAAGGTGCCCAAAACTGGAATGGTTTTCTCGTTGAAACCATCAGAGAAGTACAGTGAGGTAAAAAGAGAAGTTTGATTCAATTAACAAAAGCCTGTGAGCAAGATAATATTGGTCAACAACTAAAGGTGCAATTGAACTAGAATAATAACCAAGGAATGCCTGTGTGTATTGTAAAGGCCACTATAGCAATACCATGAGTTTCCATGCAGAATTGTTCTGTGGGAGATTAGCTTCTAAACATGGAGAAAAAAAACTCCAGCACCCAACTGGAAAGGGGGTGCTGATGTATGTTAACATTGCTCCTGTGACTTTGGTGACTTCTCTTTGTAGTCTAGGGAATGATGTATGGTTTGCCCACACTCTATCTCCTTCAGGGGTGAAGGATCTTTCCCATCCTGTCCCCTTCAGGTTGAGCTTATAAGAAGCAGGAATCTCCCATTTCTATAAAAGGACAGATTCTCTTCCCAATTCTCATCCAAAGCTCCCATTGTTAAATCTCAACAGTTGACATTTTGACAACTATCAACTTTTTTTATTCAGTCAGTTATTCAAATAGCATCCCTTAAGCTCCTACTATATGCCAGAGTTAGAGCTAAACAAAGGATGAGAGGGTTACTGAATAATGGAGGTAAAGAG
>NW_025389841.1:0-5776 GCF_016433145.1 Gracilinanus agilis | reverse complement strand
AAAAATATAAATATATATACATATAATTTAAACACAGGATAATTTTTCAAAACACAGAATTCATGATGATATTGTTTCAGGAGCTCCAGGAAACATTTAGAATAAGACCAGGTGGGCTTAATAGCTATACTGCCCACTCAGTGACAAGATTGTGTTGTTTAGCTGAAAAAAATTTAAAAAAATAATGTGTTAAATTATTGTTACACTCTTAAACTCTACAGCGCCAGTGATTTTTTTTAAACCCTTAACTTCTGTGTATTGGCTCCTAGGTGGAATAGTGGTAAGGGTGGGCAATGGGGGTCAAGTGACTTGCCCAGGGTCACACAGCTGGGAAGTGTATGAGGCCAGATTTGAACCTAGGACCTCCCGTCTCTAGGCCTGACTCTCAATCCACTGAGATACCCAGCTACCCCCACGCCAGTGATTTTTTAAAGAAAATTGTTCAAATAGGCGTACGTATGTACACACACACACACACACACACACACACACACACACACACACACCTCCTTGAAAATGTTACCCAGAAGATCAGCTTCCATAGTGGAAAAATTCAATCCTTTCCAACCTTGTCTAATCCAATCCAATCAACACATATTTACTAAATGCCTTGAATGAAGCAATGGAAATTCATAAGATAATATGAAAAGTCCAGTGGAGGTAATTTATTTCAGTCCTTTTTGGAAACACAGCGCACAGTAGAGTTTCATCCTTACTGATAGCCGGGCAGTCAGTGTAGAGTATTTCTGTTTTCTTCAAACAACTGCAAAAGTTCTCCCACCCAGTAACTTAAATTGTTGAAGTTAAAAACCAAGATGGTTTGACATCAACCACTTTTTGGAAAGGGTCATGAGAATCCTTCCTGAAATCCCTGCTGCAAACCAACCACATCCTGACTAAGAAAAACTGTTGATTCATAAATGGGATCTAAAGTTAAAGTGTTGCCTGACAAAAGACCAATTCATGCCAGGAGAAGAAAAACTAAAAAAGAAGGCAATTTTCTGTATTTAACAGCTGTCTTATGATTCATAGCTAAACAACAAAATCAGAATTGCCTTCCTCACTGCCTTTTCTGTACTCTAATAAACTACTGCCAATGAGGGAAACCAAAATTATTAGGATACAATATTTTTCTTCAGGAATTTATAATTGAGGCTATTTTTAAAGATAAGGCAAGGAAGGAATGACTTGATCAAAGACAAGAAGATGGACAACCAGTAAATTCTGAAAAGAGTTTTTTTTCAAATTTAAGGGACTAGCATGAGTATATGGCCTCTGAAGCCAGATAATAAAAAAAAAAGCAGGAAAGATAGAGTTTCAATGAAATTACAAATATTAGATGGAGCTCCAAGGTAAAGAATATAGGTTTTATTTTGGAAGCAATAAAGAGTCAGCAAAAAATAGTGGCAAGATTAAAATGATACTTTAGAAGGAATAATCAGTCTTCCATGTGCAAATCAGACTGGAGAGAAGAGGCAAAGAAATTAGTTTCAATAGGCTAGATGAGAGGCAGTTATAGAACTTTCAAATCTGTCTCCCTACTTTGTCTTTCCCCTCCCCTATCCACACAATGGCCAATGTGATTTTCTAAATATGAGTGTCATCATGACATTTCCCTACTCAATAAATTCCACTGGTTCAATAATACCTGTAAGAACAATTATTATCTCTTAAGTCTGACATTTAAAGAACCTCAGAATCTGTACTCAACTTATTTTTCTAGTATTATCTACTATGTTCTAAGCATTGTGCTAAGAGCTTTAATTTCTCAAAATCATATCTCACAATTTCTTATTTTCTATTATTTGTCATAAACATAATTTAGGATTCAGATCAATCAAAAAACATTTATAAAGTACTTGCTTTGTGTCATGAACCATGTTAGATATTAAGAAGAAGACAGAAGTGAGAGTTACTGCCCTCAAGGAGCTTATATTCTACCTGGGGGGTGGAAATTACATATACTCAGAATAATCAACACGTACACCTATGTAGATACAAAATGGACTGATTCATTGATTGATGGATTGGAGGTTTGATGGGAAGAGGAAAAGTTGGGTGTATAATAGGGAACAAACTTAAGTAGATCAATGATTAGGAGAGGCCACTGCAACAGGGGTGACTGGTGTCTAGGGGTATTGTCAAGGATTATCATTTGTATGGGAATGATCTAAGAGCTGGTTCTTCTGTATGACAGGGCTACAAATGGATTGACCATTAGGAGGCCTCTAGATTGACTTTCTACGATAAAGTAAGGCAACTCTTATTATTAACAAAATTTCACATTTTCTTACAGACTAGAGTGGCATTACCAGAAAACTGTTTTCAAATCTGCCCAAGGAACAATGTTTCGGAGTTCAAAATGGAGGAATGAAAAAAGTTATGGTGACAAGGATTCCAGAGGAAAAGAAGTGAGGAAATTGCCTTTTTTAAAAACATTTTTGCTATTTCTTACATCTTTATTAACCCTTCCCTTTAGGTTTTTTTTTTCCCTTCTCATTTATGTTAGTCAATTCAGATCTTAGTTTGGTCTTTGTAATGAAATAGTTGTCTGACTTTGGGCATGTCCTTCTCTTTCTCTGGTTCTCATTTTCTTCATCTTTAGAGAGAGTATATGGAACTAAAGCATTCCTCAGATTCCTTATTGATCAAATATTTGATGATTCTGATTCCCCTCTTCCTTCTCCTCTTGCTCCCTTCCAAAAATATTATGATTTATTTAACAATTTAAAAGATTCTGGGGTTTCCTATCACTGACTTTTTAAAATAAAATTCATCAGAGCCACAACTTTTAAGATAGATCCAATGTGGTGATATATCACAAAAGGAGAAGGAAGATGGGAAAACAAAAGAAGAGAGACAGACAGACAGAAAGACAGAGAGATGAGCAAAAATAAAAAGATATATACAAGAAAATAAAAAGACACAAACTGGTCTATTTTTTGACTATAATATTAGCAAGTTCCTTAAAAAACCTTCAGAGCAATTATGCTTTCTGATATAATCTTATCCTTTTATATTTTTCTGTTAATGTGTAAGAAGATGAAAAATATTTTTCTAATTAATTAATTAGTTAATAATATTTCCAAGGTTATAGGATTCATGTTCTTTCCCTCCCCTCCTTCCTCCCTCCTCCTGGAGCTGATGAACAATTTCACTGGGATATACATGTATCATTGTTTAAAACCTATTTCCATATTACTAATATTTGTAAGAGAGTGATCAATTATTTCTACTAGCTTTTTAGTTGGTTTTCTAGCATTTTCTAAGTAGAACATCATATCATTTGCAAGGAGTTATACTTTAGTCTCTTCGTTGCATACTTTAATCCCTTCAGTTTCTTTTTTCTTCTCTAATGATGCTACTAGTGTTTCTAGCACAATGTTAAATAATAGAGGTGATAATGGGCATCCTTGCTTCCCTCCTGATCTTATTGGGAAGGCTTCTAATTTATCCCCATGAGGATGAATATTTATAAAAAATATAAATTGCCAATATTAACAGAAAAATAAATAGAAAACTCACTTAGAACTTACTATCTTAGAAAATAGTAATGAACTAGCCCTCCATGAGCCACCTATGAAAAAAAAATCTCCAGAACCAGAATGAATTTTATAGTTCATTCAATCAAATATCTAAGGAAAAAATTAACTCCCATAATATATGAACTATTTGAAAAAATAGATAAAAATGGGTCTCAATAAATTTAACATAAATATGGTTTGTTTCCTGGGAACAAAATTTACAGACCAATCTCTAATTTAATATTCATATGAAAAATTTTAATAAAATATAAGCAAGGAGACTGCAGAAATATATCACAAAAATCATACACCCAGAGGGATTCATACCATAAATGCAAGGCTAAAATTATTTGCATCAATATCACAGCAAAAACAAAAACAACAATAATTAGGGTTATATTAATGGATGCAGAAATGACCTTTGATAGAATACAATACCTATTCCTATTAGAATCCCAGGAAGCATAAGTGTCTATGGAGCCTTTTTTTTTAAATGATAAGTAGTATATATCTAAAATCCATCATGCTTGCTTGAGGATAGACTTACTTAATGTTTGATAATGTTATACTGAGAGAATTCTAGTGAATTAAAAAAATTTGAAACCAACAACTCCACCAAAACATATATCACCACCATTTCTACATAGCTCTAATAAAACCCAGGAGGAAGAGGAAGAAAGAGAAATTCTATTTAGAATAATGGGAGATAATATAAAATATTGGGAGTCTAACTTGAAGACAAACCAAGGGATCATATGAATGAAACTATAAACTGCTTTTCACATAAAGTAAGACAAATATAAACAATTGCTATATAAACAATTGAACTAGTTCTGATAGGTGAAGGTTGAGGGCCCCAACTAGTATGGTTTTACTATTTCCTCCTTAAGCTCCTTTGGTTTCTCCTTTAGACATCAGGATGCTGTACCATTTGGTGCACATATGTGGAGTATTGGTATTTCTTCATTATTTATCCTGTCTTTCATCTGCACTATTAATAAACTAAATTAAGCCAGTTGAACTAATCTATAGTACTGAATGTGCCCTGAGGGCAAAACTTCCAGCAGCAAAGACCTAAGATGTAGGTATGGTGACTGAAGGCTGCAGCTATCCTGTCCTCTTCTCTGCTTCTTTTCTCCAGCTGCTTCCTTGCCAGCTATGGTCAGAGCCCTGAGCCTCACCTAGTTGTGGTAGCATGGCAATCTTTCCTGGTGGGAGCCCTTGCCCTGCGATCCTACCCACTGAAGAAATCTCTGCACAGTAGGTGAGTGAAGGACAATTCTTTCTTTTCTTTAAACCTGTGAATTCAACCTTTTCTGTATACCTTTTAAGTTCAACTGAGCAAGAGGGTCCTACAGATATCTCTTGTTGGATTTGATTTTCTGTCCCCCTTGAAGCTCTTTGTTTTTGATTTGTGTGGAAGGGTTTTCATAGAGGAATCAAATTTTTGCTGCTTCTAAGCCATCATCTTGACTCTGTCTAATCTGAAAAAGATTTTTAAGTGAATGAATTAATATATGACAAAAAAAGAAAAGAGGATCAAAAAAGATAAAATGGACAATTTTAACTACATTAAAATTTAAAAGTTACATTAGCAAAATTAATGCAGTTAAAAGTAGAAGAGAAACAGCTAACTGGAAGTGTCTTTGTTACAAATTTCTCTCAAAAAGGTCTTATATTGTGATAATGAGATTAAACCTACCCTGCCCATCTTTAGATTTAATCACCAAAGGTGAAAACATCTCCACTTAACTCTCAATTTGGGAGGTCTATGACCCACGTGCTAGAGTGAGTGACAAATAAGAATTTACTGACTGCCTCCTAAGCAGTCCTAAGAAAAGAATCTGTTGTGATTGAACAGGTAAACTAGGAAGAAGGCTCAGGAAGTAATGTATAAGACACCCCTTTAAAAGGGACTTCAGTTAGTTCAGCTAGGCTTTGGGGTTTGTGTCTTGAACCTGAAGGAGCCTTTCTGGTTCATGGGTTGGACTTGGTGGAGTTTTGGAGCTGGGACCCTGGGACCTTGGTGAGACTGTTCTTAAATCTTTCCTTTGGAATTCCATTTGGTGAGTGTAAAGACTGAATCTTCCTGAACTTCTCTTAAGAAACTTCCCTTTCAAAAGAGACTCTGTGACTGAAGTTTTTACTTTATTAGCCTCCAGGGCTTTTGGCCTTCAGCCCTTGGCTCAAGGCTTGGCCTTTTTCCAATTGTGGACTAGTTAGATCTACTTGGGTTAAACCAGGGACCTAAG
>NW_025389840.1:0-5104 GCF_016433145.1 Gracilinanus agilis | reverse complement strand
CCTCTCCTTCTTATGGTAGTATTTATCCCCTCCCCTTCCCATGCCCTCTTTGTGTGTAATAGAATATCTTATTTTTCTTATTTACTCGGATTTTTCTTGGTGTCCCCTACTATTCCTCCCCTCTTTCCCACCCCCCATGTCATCTTAGACCATTTAGTATCCTGTCCTCTCCCTATGAATTATTCTTCTGGTTGCTATAATAGTGAATATTATAATAGTGTATAGAGTTCACTACAGAGAATTATACATAGCATTTCTCCACCTAGTAATACAGATAATTAGATCTTATTTATGCCCTTAAAGAATCAAGCTTAAAAGACTATGAGTTTTCTTTCTTTTCCCTCTGTTTCTTATTTACCTTTTCATCTTTCTCTTGATATCTGTGGTTGAGTGTCAAACTTTCCAATTAGTCCCGGTCTCTTTTGTGCAAAAACTTGGAATTCTTCAATTTTGTTGAATGCCCATACTTTCCCCTGAAAGTATATGGTTAGTTTCGCTGGGTAGTTGATTTGTGGCTGAAGGCCCAGCTCTCTTGCCTTTCTGAATATTGTATTCCAAGCCTTGCGTTCTTTTAGTGTTGAGGCTGCCAGATCCTGTGTGATCCTTATTGGTGCTCCTTGATATTTGAATTGTCTCTTTCTGGCTTCTTGTAAGATTTTTTCTTTGACTAGAAAGCTCTTCAATTTCGCTATTATATTTCTGGGTGTTGACTTTTCTGGGTCCAGTTTAGAGGGTGTTCTATGGATCCTTTCAATGTCTATATTGCCCTCTTGTTGTAGAACTTCAGGGCAATTTTGCTGAATAATTTCTTTGAGTATGGAGTCCATGTTTTTATTAATTTCTGCCTTTTCTGGAATACCAATGATTCTCAAGTTATCTCTTCTAGACCGGTTTTCTTGGTCTGTCACTCTCTCCTTGAGATATTTCATGTTTCCTTCTATTTTATCAGTCTTTTGACTTTGTTTTATTTGTTCTTGTTGTCTTGAGAGATCATTGGTTTCTAAATGTTCGATTCTAGCCTTTAAGGATTGGTTTTCCTTTTCAATCTGGTCATTTTTGGTCTTCAGTTGTCTTGTCTCACTTTCCAATTGCGAAATTCTGCCTTTTAAACTGTTATTTTCTTGCCAGATTTCTTCCATCTTCCTCAGCATTTCATTTTTAAACTCTTCCATAACTTGTGACCAGCTTTCATTTTTTGGGGAGGTTTGGATTTTTGTTTTCCCTCCTCTGTTGTCTGGATTTTCTCTGTGTAGAAGTTGTCGAGTGTTCCAGAGTTTCTCTTGATGGTCCTTTTCTTCTGGACTTCCTTATTGCTGGCCATTGTTAGCCCCGCCCCTTTTCCGCTTTGTCTTTGCACTCCGGGTCTGCCTGGGCCTTGCAAGCTTGGGGGGGGGGGCCCCTCCGGTCTCCTTGTCCTCGGGGTCAGGCCTCCTGGTAGTTCCCGGTCTGCCCCTCTGCCTGAGGTTCCTTCAGCAGTCTTTGGGGCTGCTTCCACAGCCACGCTCAGGTCTCCACGGGGTCCTCACTGGAGGTCCAAGCCTGGGCTGGAGATCGATATTCAAGCCTAGGGCACTGCCTTTGCCTGCGCTGATGCTCTTAGGGCCCTGCTTTCACACCTGCAGAAGGTAGTGAAAGTCCGTGGGCTGGAGATCTTTATTCGCCCCTGAGGCGATGCCTTCAGTGCTTGGGAAAGGCCGCATTTTAGGGGCCTTTGTCCCGGCTGGAGGTGGTGCCTTCACCCATGTGGGCGCTCAGGGAAAGTCCCAGCCACCTGGGGTCCCTCATCTTGCAGCGCACAGGTACAGGCTCAGGGGCTGCCAGTGATTATCTGGTTGCCCCAGTCCTGTTTACCCGCTTGTGCGGTGTGGGGGGTGGGGGAGGGGCTTCTTCCTCTCGTGTTTTAGTGTGAACTGTTTCACCCCTTTAAAGTGTGGAAATGCCCCGATTCTGCGTACCTTCAATGCTGCACCCTGTTGTGGGGTTCCTTCTTTCCTCTGGACTCGTTTTTATTTCCCCTTGAGGGCTCCTGTGTGGTTCGGTCAGGAGAGATCGAGCAGCTGCTCCTTACTCTGCCGCCATCTTAACCGGAAGTCTAATCCAGTGACTTTTAAAGAATTTTCATATTTAGTCTAAGGCCTTTTGATTGATTGATTGATTGATTGATTGGCTATAACATGGTCTCACCTAGTTAATGTATCAAAGCTAGAATATGGTGTTTGTGGTTTTGACTCTATCCTTACATCACCATGATGTAAAGGAATATAGCGCTAATAGATATCAGAATTAAGAATATAATCACGTTTACTATGAGATTCATTATGAAGATCAAATTGAGATAATATATGTAAAGCAATACTGTATAAATGTCAACAAAGAAAGAAGCAGTTAAAGCAATAGCTAATCTGCCTTCCAAAGGACTTCTGATTAAACATATTTCCTTCCCACTAATAGGTAATGTATTGTGAATGGAACTGCTGGTTGAGAGCATAATTTTTTCCTCTTCTTTGTTACAGGGGAGGATGGGTTTTCTTGGGAGTTGCAGCTACTCTTTAAAAGTGACAGTAATGTTAAAAAAAAAACTTAACCCTTGAGAACCAAAAAAGCATTAAAATGAGGAAAAATTATTACTTCAAGTTAAATGAATATTATATAGTGAGGTTGGTGTATAAATTGAATACTGGCAATTTCTAGAGAAGTCCTTGAGTTATTTTGAGTAATAGCATCTTTTGGTATATGAGGATAGACTCTCAAGTTGATTTTTAAAAATGATACTAATTTGAATTCATAAAGTCTAATGAGTAAGTGGTGTCATTTAAACGAAACTTTTCATTTCTTTATTTTATTATTTGTGGGTAGCTAGGTGGTGCAGTGAATAGAATTCTGTTACTAGGCTCAGGAAGACTCAACTTTGTGAGTTAAAATCATGCCATAGACACTTACTAGCTGTGTGATCCTGGGCTAGTCACTTAATCCTATTTGCCTCTGTTTTCTCATCTGTAAAATGAGCTGAAGAAAGGATGGCAAACTACTCTAGTACCTTTGCCAAGAAAAACCCAAATGAGGTCACAAAGATTCAACAACTGAACAATGATAACAATACCACATTTTATTATTTAATTTATTTCATTCCTAAAGCCAATTCATAGTTAGCATTATTGGTCAAAGTGGAAGGATTATTTTTTTAAACCCTTATTTTCTCTCTTAGAATTGATACTATGAGTTCCAGGGTAGAATAGGCAATTGAGGTTAAGTGACTTGCCTAGAGTTGCATAGCTAGGAAGTGTCTGAGGCTAGATTTGAACCCAGGGCCTCTCAGCTCTGAACCTAGCTTTCTATGTATTGAGCCACCTAACTGTTCCCAAAGTGGAAGAATCTGCTTTACCTTAGATTTACAGAATTATAGAGTTGGAAGGGATTTTGGGAGTTGTACAATAAAAACTCTAATGAGTGAATCCTCTTCAATATATCTAAATTACTAATGAAGTTAATAATCGGGAAGAAAATAGCTCAAGATGGACACATAAAGTAAATAAAAACAAAAAGTTTGGATAACTATATTTTAACTGTCTACATAGTGTCTTAATGACCACTGAAAAACAAACCAAATATCTCACCAGAATTAAGGGAAATGTACTGAAATTTACATATATGTAGTTTCCCTCTTTAGAAGAGCAGGAACTATTTTTGCACTTTCTTTGAATCATTAGTGCTTAGCAGGGTACCTGGCACATAATAAATGTTTTAATAGATATTATACTTATTTTTTGATTGGTAGTATAAGGAGTCATTCTCTTAAACCCAGCTCAGTGGTAGTCATAAGAAGTACTAATAGATGAAAGAGTATTAATATGTTAAAAGATGTGAACAATCCTGTTATCTCTTTACAAAGTATGAACACCTATTTTATTAGGTCAGAAGGGAACAAGGAATGAACAAAAAAAGTACCCTTAAATGCTTTATTTCTGGAGTGTTTTTCATTTTTGCATATTTGCATTTGCAGTATTCTCAATTTTGTTTCTTTGGTGAGACCTACTACCATGGATTCAAGTTTTCCTATTCTGCCAATTATTTCTTCTGTAAATTCTGCTGTTACAGTTCTCATTTTTCTTTTAAGCCACTCAGAAACATCATATTGTGGATTTATGCTTCCTTGGGAATCCAAACGATCATCTGCTCATCAGGTGTTGATTCACTTTCCTTTGTCTTGTGATATTCATAAATTTCTGAACTCTTCTACCTTATGTGAAGATTACATTTTTTTAGTTATTAATATCTTTCCTATTGGCTTATCTGTTTTTATTCAAGGTCTTTTACTGAGTTTTCTTCCTTCTGAGATGTTTGATAATTTAAGCTATTTTTCCCCCTTTATTGTATCCTATTGCTCACTTTCAGACTCTTTCCCTAGATACTGGACATCAAAGTCTTCTTAGTCTTTTCCATTTGAGCAATTCATGGGTTTACTTATCACCTTTCACATTTTCCCCAACTGACTTCTGGCGAGGAGGCTGAATTGGATCCAGCCAGATGTGAGACTCTTTCTGACTTAGTTAAATGCCACCTCGTTAGACACACATGTCTTTTTTCAGTTCCCTCTGCTCCTCAGTTCTCTGACTGTATTGGGAGGGAGAGAGGATTTCTATTACCTCCTCTGACCCACTTCAACATTGGCTATGGCATATAGCACTGGAGCTCCTTACGTAGACGTACAATTTAAAAAGGTCATGAAAGAAGTAAGAGAGGTGAATGAAGTCCTAGAAAAATTAGATCTAATTGATATGTGGAGAAAAATAAATAGGGACAAAAAGGAATACACCTTCTTCTCAGCTGCACATGGCACATTCACAAAGATTGACCATGTAATAGGGCATAGAATCATTGCAAACAAATGCAAAAGAGCAGATATAATAGATGTAACCTTCTCAGATCATAATGCAATAAAAATAATAATTAGTAAGGGCACTTGGACAGGAAAATAAAAAACTAATTGGAAATTAAATAATATGATTCTTCAAAACCAATTTGTCAAAGAAGGAATCATAGAAACAATCAACAATTTCATTGAAGAAAATGACAATGATGAGACATCCTACCAAAATCTGTGGGA
>NW_025389839.1:0-5879 GCF_016433145.1 Gracilinanus agilis | reverse complement strand
CACTGAGGCCCTTAAAAAGGCAAATTTAAAAATTATAAGTTTTCTTTCTTTCCCCTCTGTATCTTATTTACCTTTTCAGGTTTCTCTCGATTTTTGTGGTTGGATATCAAACTTTCCATTTAGCCCTGGTCTTTTCTGTGCAAATACCTGGAATTCTTCAATTTCGTTGAATGCCCATACTTTCCCCTGGAAATATATAGTCAATTTTGATGGGTAGTTGATCAGTGGTTGCAGGCCCAGCTCTTTTAACTTTCTGAATATTGTATTCCACGCCTTGCGATCTTTTAGCGTGGAGGCTGCCAGATCCTGTGTGATCCTGATTGCTGCTCCTTGATATTTGAATTATTTCTTTCTGGCTTCTTGTAAGATTTTTTCTTTTGCTTGGAAACTCTTGAATTTTGCAATGATATTTCTTGGTGTTTTCCTTTCTTGATCGAATACCGCAGGTGTTCTATGAATCCTTTCAATGTCTATATTGCCCTCTTGTTGTAGGACTTCAGGGCAATTTTGCTGAATTATTTCTGTTAATATGGAGTCCAGGTTTCTATTAATTTCTGTTTTTTTCTGGAAGACCGATTATTCTCAAATTGTCTCTTCTAGACTGGTTTTCTTGGTCTGTCACTCTCTCATTGAGCTATTTCATGTTTCCTTCTATTTTTTTAGTCTTTTGGCTTTGTTTTATTTGTTCTAGTTGTCTTGAGAGATCATTAGTTTCTACTTGCTCAATTTTAGCCTTTAGGGATTGATTTTCGGCTATAATCTTTCTGTTTTCGGCCATAATCTTCTGGTTTTCAGCCATAATCTTCTGGTATTCCTTTTCAATCTGGTCATTTCTGGTGTTCAATTTCTGAGCCTCACTTTCCAATTGCATGATTCTACCTTTTAAACAGTTATTTTCTTGCCAGATCTCTTACATTTTCCTCAAAATCTCAGTTTTGAACTCTTCCATAGCTTGTGAGGAGTTTTCCTTATTTGAGGAGGGTCCGGATGCTTGTTTGTTCTCCTCCTCTGTTTACTTGGTTGTCTGGATTTTCTCTGTGTAAAAGCTGTCGAGTGTTAAAGACTTCTTTTTCTTGTTGTTATTCTTTCTCTTCTGAACTTCCTGAGACTGAGTAGCCATTGTTACCCCAGCAGCTTCTCAGATTTATCCGCGCGCTCAGTGTCTGTCCGCGATCTATTGGCTCCTGAGGTCTGAGTTCTGGTTTTTTCCAAGGTCAAGTCCCCTGGCGGACCCCCTTGCTTGATCCTCTGCAGGAGGTTCCTTTACAAGTCTCAGGGAGCTGCTTCCACAGTCGTAAACCTGTCCACACTGGTTCCCCACTTAGGCTTTAGTTCCTGGCTGTGTCTGCCTCCACCCATGCCTCTGCAGTGCCTGTGCTCTCAGCCCAAGCTCTGAGCCCTGCGTCCTGCTCCCGCGCTCAGATTTCGCCTGCGTTTTTTGGCTTAATTGGGTCCTAAGTCTTGCTGCTCTCAGAAATAGGCCCCGGAGCTGCCAGTGACTCGACGGGTGCCCCAAACTTGCTCTATTTCTTTTTAGCTGGCTTCGGAGCTATAGATGTTGTGTGTGGAGGGGGTGGGGGTGGGGTGGTTGCTCAGCCCGCGATTTCGTGAGGGCTGTTTCACCCCTTTATAGCAAGGAAATGCCTCGATTCCACGTACCTTCCACACTGTGCCCTGTTGTGGTGGTTCCTCTGTTCGTCTGGACTTGTTTTTATGTCCCCTTGAGGAGTTTTGTGTGTTTCAGTCAGGAGAGGTTAAGAGCTGCTTCTTACTCTGCCGCCATCTTAACCTGGAACCCCTTTTGGCCCATTCTTGCAAGCACTCACTGACTTCAGACTTCATATCAGGATCGGGCTCTATGGTGCTTCTGAAAGACAAGTTTGGATTTGTCCTGTTTGCTATTTTCTTGGAGTATTGAGAGTTAGATTATTCCAGGATGTCAGGAACAATCCAGTGACCTGGAAACTGTCAGTTCTCTCAGAATGTTCTGATGCTGAGCAAAGTCTCATTATTCTTCTCACCCCATTTGAGCTCTACAAGTTCTTGACCTAGGTTTGAGTCTGAATGAGACTAAGTTGCTGCAGGTCTCTATCCCTAAAAGTCAACTGGATAAAGCTATTGTCTCAGAGCAGAATTGTGAGCTCCCTTTGATCAGGAGTGCCTGCCCTGGTAATTCCAATATAGGGTGTGCTCGTTATTTGAAGTGAAACCCTGGCTTTGTTCCGAGCTGCTTCTGAATGTCTTCCTTTTTCTGGACAACATCCAGTGGCACTCTATGACCATACCAAGTAGAGGTCCCCTTCTTAATCCCCTGTGCATTGGCAACCTGAGATTATAGTTCCCTTTTGTGAGTCCAGAGGTATCCTAGTATGGGTCTGGGTCCTTGTCCTGGTGCATTATCACTCCGTACATTAGACTATTCCACACATAGAACATTTTTGGTTCTACCCTTTTCTCCAATAATGCTAGACTTCCTTCTCTGTCTTCCTGTAGTGAGCTAGGCAGGAAATGGATTCATTGTGACTTTTTTCTCAATTTTCCTATCAAGTTTTTGTATGCTACATTTTCTAAATCTGTTAGAAAGAAATTCTGGAGAGGAATTCACTGCAGTTCTTCCTTTCACTCTAACATCTTGATTTCGCCTCTTCAAGGATTCTTATTTTTTCCCTATTTAGTTTCATTTATCAGACCAAGGTCTTGCTAATATTGTAACAGTGAGCAGAACACTGTATTTGGATTCACAGAAACTAGATATAAATACTGGAGTTACTCCCTTACTACCTATGTGACCTCAGGCAATTTATTTCTATCTGACCTCAGTTTCCCCATTTTTAAAGGAAGATGTTGGACTAAAAAGATCCCTGAGCTTCTTTCAGTAATAAATCCTATGATTTTCTACAGAAAATAGGATTGTAATTTTGATGAAGGGGTGGGATTTAAAATTTGATCATGAGCATATATATATATATATACATATATGTACACATGTATATGCGTGTATATATATATATATAAATAAAAATTTAAAGCTTAACTAAGTGAAGTTGTTTAACTCTTGTGAGTCAATTTCCATTTCTTTGTTTGTACTATGAAAATATAATTTTTTATCACTTAACCCACTGAATAAAGTACTTTGTAACTTTATTTATAAATATGAGCCATTATCTGTGCTTCTTTTCCTATATTCAAGTGAGTTGGCCAAGGTCACATGACTAATAAACCTAAGTGGTACATCAAATATTTGAACTCAGTTCTTTGCATTCAAATTCTAGAGAGCTTTCTATTCCATCTTGTTGTTAAGGTTCATTTGGGGATATATACAGCCTTTTTATGCTTGCAGTAGGTTATACTTTATCCCTTTGTCCCCATGTCCCAGTTGGACTGTTTCCAGAAGACTGGTAGGGAGGACATAGTGAAATGGGAATTCAGTGTTTTATGGGATTTTGCATAAAACTGGGGAAAGAAAATAACTGCAGTCTTTTCAGATAAAACCCTGTCTCCCATTTATTATCTGTAAAAGTGTCTCTCTGATATCACTATTGATTTTTCATAAAGTATCCAATAATAACCTGGGATTACTCTAATATACACAACCCTCAATTATACAAACTTAGGAAAAGCCTAAAAGTGCAAACACATGTATAATTTGACTGATTTGATTTTTTTATCCTCTCTAGAAAATCAGATGGTTATATTTTAAAATGAATCCTGAATTACTCCTTTAAAAGAGAGGTTGTGGATGAAATTCTCTTCTTGAGAATTAAGAAGGCAAATATAAGAAAAAAATAACCAGTCTATAAAAGTTGTCACCTTGATACTCCTAAAGCGTATAGGAAAAAAGGGGGCAAGTCAGCATAGCACAATAATACATCTGGAGAAAGTGGTAAAATCCAAGATTATCTAACCTTCAAAGGGAAAAGCTAGAGGGGATGTAAGGTATTTAAGATTATAGAGGGTATAGTTAAAAAAATTTAAAGACTCCCTTTAAATCAACCTACTAAATTCATTGGGTGACCCCTTTTTTCTCTTTTTATGGGACATCATCCCATAAACTGTGTCTGACAGAATCCCATAAAGAGAAGTGAAAAGGGGGTCACTCAATGAAGTTAAAAGAATTTATTTTAAATCAAATTAAAAAATATATAGTGTTTAGTCAGCACCAAGAATTCACTGCCAGGGAAGATCATCACATTCAGAAGAGAAACTGGAATTCAAAAGAAGTGAGCATAATTTTTGACCAATGACATTTGTGGCTGTCTGTGCTAAGAATGGGGTAATTAAACCCAATAACTCAGAATGATATTTAATTCTCATAGGGGTCAAAGAAGAATATTTTATCCTGTTTGGCAGGTGACTGGTAAATTAAACATTCTATGTGTTCTCTGTTCCTTTAAAGTAATAAGGAAAATAGGGGGTGGGGAAGGAGGTTCAGTGCTATAATTCAGACTATTCCTATAATGTGGGAGAGAAAAATGATGAGGAAGAGTCCATATATAGAATATACACTTGTTAGAACAATTTAAGTCCTAAACATGAGTTCATTGAGATTTCTGCTGAGTGTAATTTAGATTTTCCCAAAGGCTTTTGATAAAAATTCTTCTTATTAAGGGAGCTTGATAATATGGAAGAGAAAAATTAAAGGAGAACAGTTCTGTCGATCAGTTTAATTCAGCAAATATTTGCTAGCTTGTGTTATTAGGCAATGGGAAAAATGAAAACTCGTTCCTACCCTCAAGGCATTTGCATTCCACTGTTGGGCATATAGCAACCATAATAAATAAACAAATCTAAGGTCATTTGTGGAGGGGAGCAGAGTGAGAGATTACTGACTGTGAGACTGGGCAAGGCTCTGGGTAGGAGATGCCTCTTGAACCAAACTTAATGAGGCGGAGGATTCTAACTGGTAGAGAAATAGGAGCGGTGTTCATTTGATTAGAGATTAATTTGGAGTAAAAAATATACAATAAGGCTGAAAAGGTAAAGTGGTATCAAGTTGTTGAAAACTTGAATTCTAGGCAAATGGGTTTGAAATATCTCTGTCAATAGTTAACCACTCTTTTTTGTTTTCTTTTTCTTTTTTAATTTTAATTTTGAATATTTTCTCCTAGTTACATGTTTCATGTTCTTTCCTTCTCCCCCAAATCCCCCAAACCCCCATAGCCAATGCACAGTTCCACTGGGTTTTACATGTATCACTGATCAAAACCTAATTCCATATTATTGATAGTTGGACTAGAGTTATCGTTTAGTGTCAACATCCCCAATAATATTCCCATAAGCCCATGTGTTCAAGCAGTTGTTTTTCTTCTGTGTTTCTCCTCCCACAGTTCTTCCTCTGAATGTGGGTAGCGTTCTTTTCCATAAGTCCTTCAGAATTGTCCTGGGTCATTGCATTGCTGCTAGTACAGACGTCCATTACATTCGATTTTACCACAGTGTATCAGTCTCTGTATACAATGTTCTTCTGGCTCTGCTCCTTTCACTCTGCATCAATTCCTAGAGATCTTTCCAGTTCACATGGAATTCCTCCAGTTTATTATTCCTTTGAGCAAATAGTATTCCATCACCAGCATATACCACAATTTGTTCAGCCATTCCCTTTCTGGATTTGGTTTTTGTGTCCTTTTGAGGCATCACGTATTGCTCGGTTAGGAGAGGTAAGAGCCCTGCTTCTACTCTGCAGCCATCTTAACCCAGAAGTCTAACCACTCTATTTTTGAAAAAGAAAGAAAGAGTACGATTATTTTTTTATTTATAATGAAGAGTTATGAAGCAGCAATATCAAGAGAAGAATTTTAAACTAAATTCAAAACTTGAATAATAAAATTCTTGAAGATATGCTCCCCACATAGGCAAATATATATATATATATATATACA
>NW_025389838.1:0-10072 GCF_016433145.1 Gracilinanus agilis | reverse complement strand
GTTTGATTTATCTAGATCTGAAAGAGGAATATTTAGATCTCCCACTAGTATGGTTTTACTATCTATTTCCTTCTTGAGCTCTGCCAGTTTCTCCTTTATGAATTTGGGTGCTATGCCACTTGGTGCATACATATTGAGCAGTGTTATTTCCTCATTGTTTATACTGCCTTTAATCAGGATGTAATGACCTTCCCTGTCTTTTTTAATCATATCTATTTTTACTTTGGCTTTGTCAGAAATCATAATAGCCACTCCTGCCTTCTTTTTCTCATTTGATGCCCAAAAGATTTTGCTCAAACCCTGAACCTTAAACTTGTGTATGTCCACCCGCCTCATATGTGTTTCTTGTAGACAACATATGGTGGGATTTTGGTTTCTAATCCACTCTGCTATTTGCTTCCGTTTTATGAGCGAGTTCATCCCATTCACATTCAGAGTTATAATCATCAGTTGTGCATTTGCTGACATTTTCAAATCCTCCCCCATTCCTACCCCTTCTCCTTAAACTATTTCCTTTAAAACCAGTGGTTTGCTATTAAGACCCTATCCCTTATCCCCTCCCTTGATTAACTTCCCTTTCTACTCCCTCCCTTATTTTCCCCCCTCTTTTTGTTTTTAAAGGTCTTATGAATTCCCTCCCTCTTCTCCCCTCCCTTTTTTGACCTTCCCACTCCCCTGTTCCCCTTGGTTTATCCCTTCTGACTTTCTCAGTAGGGTTAGATAGAGTTTTTTATCCCAATGGATAATAAAGCTACTCTTCCCTCTCCGGGTTGATTACATTAAGAGTAAGGTTTGATTATTACCTCTTAATGCTCTCTTCCTCTCCTTTTTATAATATTATTTGTCCCCTCTCCCTCCCATGCCCTCTTTGTGTGTAATAGAATATTCTGTTATTCTTATTCACTGAAGTTTCTCTTGGTGTCCCCTGTTATTTACCCCCTCTTTCCCATCCCCCACGCCATCTTAGATTATTTAGTGTTCCACCCTCACCCTGTGAATTATTCTTCTGATTACTATAATAGTGAATATTATAATAGTGAATAGAGTTCACTACAGAGAATTATACATAACATTTCTCTACATAGGAATACATATAATTAGATCTCACTGAGGCCCTTAAAAAGGCAAATTTAAAAATTATAAGTTTTCTTTCTTTTCCCTCTGTATCTTATTTACCTTTTCAGGTTTCTCTCGATTTTTGTGGTTCGATGTCAAACTTTCCATTTAGCCCTGGTCTTTTCTGTGCAAATACCTGGAATTCTTCAATTTTGTTGAATGCCCATACTTTCCCCTGGAAATATATAGTCAATTTTGATGGGTAGTTGATCCGTGGTTGCAGGCCCAGCTCTCTTGCCTTTCTGAATATTGTATTCCAAGCCTTGCGATCTTTTAGCGTGGATGCTGCCAGATCCTGTGTGATCCTGATTGGTGCTCCTTGATATTTGAATTGTCTCTTTCTGGCTTCTTGTAAGATTTTTTCTTTTGCTTGAAAGCTTTTGAATTTGGCAATAATATTTCTAACCGATTTCTTCTCTGGGTCGAATGTGGTGGGTGTTCTATGAATCCTTTCGATGTCTATATTGCCCTCTTGTTGTAGGACTTCAGGGCAATTTTGCTGAATAATTTCTTTTAGTACGGAGTCCAGGTTTCTATTAATTTCTGGTTTTTCTGGAAGGCCAATTATTCTCAAATTGTCTCTTCTAGACCGGTTTTCTTGGTCTGTCACTCTCTCATTGAGATATTTCATGTTTCCTTCTATTTTTTCAGTCTTTTGACTTTGTTTTATTTGTTCTTGTTGTCTTGAGAGATCATTAGCTTCCAGTTGCTCAACTCTAGCCTTTAGGGATTGATTTTCGGCCCTAATCTTCTGGTTTTCGGCCATAATCTTCTGGTATTCGACCATAATCTTCTGGTATTCCTTTTCAATCTGGTCATTTCTGGTGTTCAATTTGCTTATCAGTTCATTTGGTTTCTGAGCCTCACTTTCCAGTTGCAAGATTCTACCTTTTAAACTGTTATTTTCTTGCCAGATCTCTTCCATTTTCCTCAAAATCTCAGTTTTGAACTCTTCCATAGCTTGTGAGGAGTTTTCCTTATTTGAGGAGGGTCTGGATGCTTGTTTGTTCTCCTCCTCTGTTTGCTCGGTTGTCTGGATTTTCTCTGTGTAAAAGCTGTCGAGTGTTAAAGACTTCTTTTTCTTGTTATTATTATTCTTTCTCTTCTGAACTTCCTGTGACTGAGTAGCCATCATTAGCCCAGCAGCTTCTCAGATTTATCCTCGCGCTCAGTGTCTGTTCCTGGTCTATTGGTTCCTGCGGTCTGAGTTCTGGTTTTTTCCAAGGTCAAGCCCCCTGGTGGACCCCCTTGCTTGATCCTCTGCAGGAGGTTCCTTTACAAGTCTCAGGGCGCTGCTTCCACAGTCGTATACCCGTCTGCACTGGTTCCCCACTTAGGCTTTAGTTCCTGGCTGTGTCTGCCTCCACCCACGCCTGCGCCCAGCGTCCACTCTCTGCTCCCGCGCTCAGATTTCGCGTGCGTTTTTTGACTTAATGGGGTCCTAAGTCTTGCTGCTCTCAGGAACAGGTCCCGGAGCTGCTGATGACTCGATGGGTGCCCCAAACTTGCTCTATTTCTTTTTAGCTGGGTTCGGAGCTATAGATGAGTGTGGAGGGGGTGGGGGTGGGGCGGTTGCTCAGCCCGCAATTAAGTGAGACCCCTTTATAGCCTGGAAATGTCTCGATTCCACGTACCTTCCACGCTGTGCCCTGTTGTGGGGTTCCTCCGTTTGACTGGACTTGTTTTTATGTCCCCTTGAGGAGTTTTGTGTGTTTCGGTCAGGAGAGGTTAAGAGCTGCTTCTTACTCTGCTGCCATCTTAACCCGGAAGTCTCCCCTACACAAAGTTTTAAAATCATGTAACAGGAAAAAATTATAAGTATAATGTAGGTTTCCAATCAGATGAGTTAACTCAGGCTAACTTAGATTGAGAGGTGTTTTAACATCTGGAGCAGTAATAGCAAACCTTTTAGAGATGAAGTGCTTTCCCCTCCAGCCCCCCACCTCACCCAGACAAGGGATGAAGGAAGTGCTCCCATTGGACTATTGGGCAGAGGGGCAGAGGAAATGAGGAGTGTTTAGAGATGGGGAGGGGAGCAACTGTACCTTGAGTCCCTCTGGCTTTCTAGTAAGAACTCTGGTGGGTGACTGTAGGTATGCCCTCTGAGTGTTCTGTGTGCCATAGGTTTGCCATCATTGATCTAGAGGATGTCTTCTTAACCTAGAATATGAAGAATTACACAGATCATCCTCTTGCTCAAGGCTAGAGATACTTGAAATACCAGAAAGTTTCATTTTTTTAACAGTGATTGAAAGAGATGGTTGAACTAGGTTAAACTAGCAGTCAGCTAAAAGAGATAGCAGCAAATAGCACAACTTACCAGCATGATGATAATAATGCCTTAAATGGCAACTTTGGGGACAAAAATGCCCCAAACACCAGAATATGCTCATCAGAATGATAGGTACCATGAGGCTTGGATATACTATGGTCCTTTCTTGGCTCAGGTCTGTTCAGTAGACTTTCAAGTCTACTTTTCCTAAGCAACTCGAGTTCTGTGATGTTTCCAATTTAACTAGTTCTTTTCCTTTGAAGTTTTTATTTTCATATTGTTTAAAATTTTCTACCATGCAGTTATTATTCTTCAAGATTTCTAAATCTCTGTCATGCTTTGTTATTATGGTTACTTAGTTAATTTGGAATGAAGAAATAAGCTTCTGTAGTTAAAGGTTTGAGCAAATATTTGTGTGGCAGTTTCAGAAATACAGTCAGCTAAACCCTTCCAACATTTCCCTTCAAACAAGTTTAAAATAATACCTCAAATAAAACTTTGGAAAAACAGAGCTGACAAAAGGTTAGTATGACACATTTTTCTGGCATAAGGAAACTTGAGGGTGACAGAAGTGTGTGACACAGGAGGATGGAGGCCATCAAATATTGTGGAGCCAGTCAGGATCACACAAGATTTAGCAGCTTCCACATCGAAAGTGTGGAGGGCTTATAATATGATATTCCAGAAGGCAAAGGAACTAGGATTACAACCAAGAATAATCTTAATTAGTAAAACAATGCCAGTGGTATTGGTGAAGGTGGGGAATGGGGGGTGAATTTTTTTTTTAAATTTAAACATTTATTAATATTCATTTTTAACATGGTTACATGATTCATGCTCCCACTTTCCCCTGGGGGGTGAATTTTTGAATGAAATAGAGGACTTTTAAGCATTCCTAATGAAGACCAGAGCCAAATTGAAAATTTGACATTTAAACACAAGACTGAAGCTTAAAATGGTAAACATGATAACCATAAGGTGTTTAAGATTAAATTGTTTATATAACTCCTAATAACTTTATTATGGATGTGAGTTGATTATATTGCAATGACCTCCAAAAAAAATTGAAGTGAGGAGAAAAGGAAAGGGAGGGGTGGAATGGGGAAATTTTTCTCACATAAAAGAGGCATCCGAGGAAGAACTTTTACAATGGAAGAGAAAATGGGGAATGGGGGTTGATAGGCAATGCTCAAACCTCACTTTTATTGGAATGGATTCAAAGAAGGAAGACCATAGTCACACTATATAGAAATGCAACTTACCCAAAAGAAAATAGGAAGGGACAGGGACAGTGGTGGGGATGATAAAAGAGATGGCAGATTAAGGGAAGCAGTTGTTAGAAACAAAATAGATTTTGGGGGAGGGACAGGATAAAGAGAGAGGAAAAATAAGAAAATAGGATGGAAGGAAATATACAGTAATCATAACTGAATGTGAATGAGTTGAGTTTTCCTATAAAGCAGAAGCAGATAGCAAAATGGATTAGAAACCAGAATCTAACAATATGTTGTTTTATAAGACACTTGAAACTGAAAGACAAAGTTAAAATAAAGGGCTGAAGCAAAAAAAAAAAAAAGCTGAAAGAAAAAAAAAAGGCAACAAAACAAATCCAAAGCAAAAAACAGTCATAATTAAAAGAGAACTGGGGAAAATCCATTTTGCTAAAAGGTATCAGACAATAAACTAATATAAAAATTTTTTACAGTAAATTTCTCTCATAAAAACCTCATTTCTTAAATATATACTAATAGAACTGAGTCAAGTTTGTAAAAGTAAGGGCCATTTCCCAATTGGTAAATGGTCAAAGGATATACAGTTTTCAAAAGAAGAAATCAAAGTTATCTAAAGTCATATGAAAAAATGCTCTAGACCACTATTGATGAAAGAAATAGAAATTAAAACAACTCTGAGATAACACCTATATGCTAGAGGGGACTAGGGAAAAATAGATACACTAATGAAATGCTGACGGACTGATCCAATTATTCTGGAGAACAATTTGAGACTATAAAACGGTGCATGTCCTTTGAGGCAGCAACACTACTACTAGGTTTCTATTCCAAAAAGATAAAAGAAAAAGGAAAACCATCTATATGTGTAAAAATATTCATAGCAGCTCTTTGTGGTGGCAAAAAGTTGGAAATTGTGGAAATGCTCAACCTTTGGGGAATGGCTGAACAAATTGTAGCTTATGATTATGATGGAATACTGTTGTATTTGGGAAATGATGAGGGGAGTGGTGTCAGAAAAATGTAGCAAGGTCTATATGAACTGTTGCAAAATGGACTGAGAACTTGGAGATCATTGTGCACAGCATTAAATATTGTAATGATGATCAACTATTGAAGACTTGGCTACTCCAATCAATACACTGACCCAAGGCAATTATGAAAAGTCTCATGAAGAAAAAATGCTATCCATCTCCAGAGAGAAAATTGATGACTTCTAAGTGGAAATTGAACTATAATTTTCTCCATTTTTTTCTTGCTTTAAAAAATATGACTGGTTTCACATTTATAATTGATATATTGCTTGTCTTCTCATTGGGTGTGTGAGGGTGTGTCAGGGAGGGAGAGAATTTGGAACTCAAAATTTAAAAAGAAAAGAATGTTAAAAATAAATTTGAAAAAAATTTAAAAGAAGAAATACTTTTGAGGTAATATGAATAGAGAGCAGCTAAGTGGCACTGAGCTTAGAGTCAGGAGGACCTGAGTTCAAATTTTGTTTTATATACTCTCTGAATGACCCTGAGTAAATCACTTAACTGTGGTTCCCTTTTGTTTTCTCATCTGTAAAACGAGCTGTAAAATGAATGTGAATGAGTTGAGCTTTCCCATAAAGCAGAAGCAGATAGCAGAATGGATTAGAAACCAGAATCCAACAATATGTTGTTTTATAAGGGAGCCACTTGAAACAGAAAGACAAAGTTTCTAGTATCTTTGCCCAGAAAACCCCAGGTGGGATCATGAAGAGTCACACACAACTGAAAAATGACTGAGCAACAACAAATATCAGTAGAAAAATTTAAGAGTGAGGGGAAATCTAGGCTTCGCATATTTTTGAAACAATGTATAGATAAAATTTTACCATATTAGTTACTTATTTGCTTATGAAAACAATATCAGGTCAAATATTACATAGTACGGCTAGTTCTAAAGGTTGGTAATTCTATAGTGGGATCTGGAGATTTTTTAATAGCACTGGTTTGCATAAATATGTTTATATGTACATATGTACATATATACATATATGTATGTATCATGTTATTGAGAAAAATCCCTTTTGGGTCAACCTTGTATGGCGTAGACTTATGTATTTTATTCTGAAACTGAGTTGTATAGCAAAATTTATATACCAGGGATTTATAATAATTTATACCAGACTTATATTTATATCAGATTGACAGTTATTTGATTTTAGTATTAGAAACTCTTTTAGGTCCAGAATATCTTGGATTTAATATTTAATTAGTAATTAATTAATATTTAATTAATAGTTAAATAAATTTAATCTACTTTTTTAACATAGAATATTTAAATGTAAGTAGCCCTTAGTATATTAAACACTTTATTCTTAAATATGAACTCCTAAAAAGTACACATGCTGACCTAGGCTGTTGGTGACACCTGGTGGCTAATGTAGGGAACCTTCTGTTTGAACATTTCTTGTATCGGATTTATTTTTACCTGGTTACATCTCTTAATTTGTGTTCTTCTGTGCCCCATACTCTAGGCCCTCATTGTCCCTCACCTATACTGCTGCAATAAATGTTTTGCCTCATACTTCATCCTCCATGTAACATATTAAAGTGATTTTTTTTTTTAATTTTAAACCCTTAACTTCTGTGTATTGACTTATAGGTGGAAGAGTGGTAAGGGTAGGCAATGGGGGTCAAGTGACTTGCCCAGGGTCACACAGCTGGGAAGTGTCTGAGGCCGGATTTGAACCTAGGATCTCCTGTCTCTAGGCCTGGCTCTCAATCCACTGAGCTACCCAGCTGCCCCCTAAAGTGATTTTCTTTTAAGTACGAATCTGATCGTGTCATTCCTTACATCAGGGATCTAATATAAAAAGCATGGTTTGACATTTCAATCTTTTCATAACCTGGCCTCAGCCTATCTTTCCAGCCTTATTAAACATTAGTTACATTTCTATACTCCAGGATCGTGTCATTCTCACTTATTTATTGTTGTTAATACAAGGCAATCCGTCTTCTTTCCTTGTGCCTTTGCACAGGCAACCTTCCATATCTGGAAGGCACTCCCTTCTCATCTCTACATCCGCGAATCCTTAGGTTTCCTCAAGTCTCAGCTCTAATGTGAGGCTATATGAAATCTTTTCTCATGTCCCTAGGTGTTAGGCTTTCTATCTGATTTGTTGAGTAAATCAAATCAGCCTACTCCATTTCAATTTAATAATGCCTTTAATAAGACAGTCTAAAAAGCCCTTGATTAGCTAGAATGAGGTTACCCAGGAAATATGTTCAGCTTGGCAGAGAAAAATTGGTTATGCCCATCTAACAAGTATCTAGCCTATAGTTGGACTCATGAGTTTGGATGGAAATAAGCTGAGAGTGTTCTAAGCAGAACTCCTTGGGTAAAAAACACTTAGTGGGGGAGAGGAAGGAGGAATGCCCCATAGCTTCTATCCAGGCCAGAGAAGTACTTCCAGGTCCTTTGAAAGGCCTGGACAATTTTGGACTTTTTAATCTTCCTATTATCATTCTATCATTCTCCTCTGGGACTGCAACTACTGATAGGAGTGTCAACATCTGGACCTAAAAACAGACTGAGACTGGACATGATATGGGAGGGCAGATTCAAAGCTATGCAAGGAGTCTAGGAAAGAAGCTACATCATACTTAAGTGAATTTCTTGAACACCCTACAAAAGGGACAAAAGGAATTTTTTTACAGCAGGCAGGGGTTGTGAGTTGCTTCTTTGCCATGTGTTCTCTGAGCTTTGGCCTACTTTCCCCCTGTACTCAGTTCTTGGGGTTGGGGAGCTATATCATGGTCTTTTGGAAGGATGTTTATTTGAATTATTTTTTCTTTTACTCTATTTCATTTTGGTATACTTGTATTATATATTGCATGCTTTTTTATATTGCCTTCATAAATACTTCTTTGTAAAAGCAAATTTTCTGGCCTTCTAATAATCAACTGACAATCATGATAAAAGAGCAAAAAGCAGTGGGGCTTGTGAATTATATAACCCTCTTCTCTTAACCTATTAACATTATTATTTGGAATCAGTCCTGAGGGGGAGATGTAGGGCTTCATATTGGCAGTAAGAATGGATGTTGGGATAAGTACCCCTTTGAGTACTACATTGCAAAAGTACATGCTGTTTCTTGAAATAGAATGTAAAATAAGGGCAAAAACTTTTGCCTTTGTAAGCCCTGTGCCTTGTATATTGTAGGCATTAGTGGTTGCTAGTTGATTTTATTGTAGCAATTCACAGACTTGATCTATTTGTTTCTTCTTTCTTCCCCTTGTTTTTTGCATACTTATCAAATTTTGCTACTTTTATTTTATTATATAGTTGTTATTTTTATTTGCTTGCCTCACTTTGCAACATATTAAACTTCTTTTTATATGTTTTTCATATTTTTGCTGCAATAACATTCTATTACACTCATGAAATTCTTTTTAAGATTGTTGGGGGTATGTTAGGGGAATCGTTAGTTGTCTGGTTATTTCCTCTTTTTATTTTAATATTTCAAATGATTCTTTAAAAGATTTTGTGTACAAAAAGGTCTTTTTTATCTGATAAGAGGGAAAAGTGCAAACAACTTATATCCCTTGTTATAAAATCCTGTGTTTTTTCCTCAAAATGAATATAATTCCATATTTCCAAAAATTTATGACTTTACTAGAAGTTTCATAGTAGGCCACTTCACTTGGTTTTAATAATCCTTATCAATTTTATTGCCATTATGTGTTTTTTGATTATTTTTATTTCTTTAGAAAAACTGCATGTTTATATCATTTGGATAGAATGCTGGCTATGTCCTGAGGAAGAATAAATTTGAATCCCATCTGATAATTATCTACTATATGATCATGAGAAAGTCACTTAAGTCTCTTTGAGCCTCAAGGATTGTTGTGTCAGGTTTTTGTTAGACACAAAATTCATTAATATTTTTCTCTGCTATTTCTTTTTAAAAATTGTTTATTTTTTAACTTCAAAACATTTTCTCTTCTCTCTCCTTTACCGTCATTTTGAAGCTCCTAAAGTTTCTTCTATGTGTCCTGGTGGCAGACTGTTTTGCTGCTTTTATATGAATGAAAATTCTGTACTCTGCATTTTGAATCAAGCATTTTTCTTTTTCTCTTTAGAGAGAAAAGTAAAAATATGGTAATCTCATGCTTTTGAAAATCTCTCTTACACAAATCATTTTGGTGTTTATATTTATAATATTCTCAAACAATAGCATTCCATACTCAAGACCGAATTTAGTTCAGAATTTAGGGAACAGCTTCAGGACAATAGTAATTTTAAATGTTAATATACTTCAGAGGAGAACATCTTCACCTGAGGTCTGTGAACTTAAAAAAGAATTTTTTTCATTACTGATTCAGTAGGGCTCTGTATCTGCAGGGTCTAAGCCCTATTGTGGATAGCTGAAAATGCAGATATAAGCGAACACCTGTTTACCCCATATATATATATATATATATAC
>NW_025389837.1:0-5862 GCF_016433145.1 Gracilinanus agilis | reverse complement strand
TCTCTCTCTCTCTCTTTCTGTCTCTCTCTCTCTCTTTCTGTCTCTCTCTCTCTCTTTCTGTCTCTGTCTGTCTGTCTCTCTGTCTGTCTCTCTCTTTGTCTTTATCTGCCTTTGAGATGCATTAAGGCCCTGTAAAAACAGTATGATGACCTCACCAGAAGATAGCTATAGCTCTAGTGTCAGAGGTAAAAGCTGGGCCATCATATGACCACACATGCTTCTTATGTGTGTCATGAATCCTATATATGTCCATTTTTCCCTTGATGATGAATATATTTATGGAGCAATGTATCCCTAGATTTATTGGACTATTGTATTGGGTTTTTTGTCTTACTATGTGCAATGTGGTTGCTTTGCCTCCCCAACCATCCCCATCCCTTGGAAATTACATTTTACTTTCTCATACCATATTCTCTAGTACCCTGAAGGGACTGGAGAGTCAAACAAATGGTTTGAGCTCCCATTGATTGTGTTACCTCCAATTTCAAGAGTTGAATAACTAATATCCAAGTTCCAATTTGCCATCAAATATCACATTAACTTCTATAAAGAAATATTTTCAGGGGGCAGCTGGGTAGCTCAGTGGAGTGAGAGTCAGGCCTAGAGACAGGAGGTCCTAGGTTCAAACCCGGCCTCAGCCACTTCCCAGCTGTGTGACCCTGGGCAAGTCACTTGACCCCCATTGCCCACCCTTACCACTCTTCCACCTATAAGTCAATACACAGAAGTTAAGGGTTTTAAATTAAAAAAAAAAAAAAGAAATATTTGCTTCAAAGATATGGTAAGACCAAATATACAAACATTTTCCTTTAATACTGGCAAATAAATTTTTCTATGGCTATCTCAATTTCTGATGAAGTAAAGGAGATTAGGTTTAGGGCTTGGTTTATTTCCTATAAAGTATTAGTCCCGCCAAGTTCAAATCCAAAATCCTGATACCCAGAACCTTTGTTCCCCAAGGCCTCACTGCTGGGTCATCTAAAATATCTTCCCTGTATTCCTAGATTCCCAGATCCCTGTGGCTCAAGTTCCTAAGCTGGAGACTACTCTCTGTAACTAGAAAAAAAAAAAAGATAAGGGAAAAGGCCAAAACCCAAGATCTATCTCTTGGTATTACATTGCCTAAAGGAGAGGGGAGAATGTGGTGGCCCTCAGCACCCCTCTTCCTTGCCCCTGATATCACTTGCTATGAGTAAAGGAGTCCTTCTCCCTCAGATGCAAATACAGAAATACTTCTCAGTCAAGCAGTTTTAAAGATGAAGACTGATCTGCTTATGTAACCAATGGAAAAAAGGCTGTTCCTAACATGGGATTGACCAACACAGATTGCCCACTCATATCTTAATTCTCCAGTCCCCTGAAAATAGGGCCCCAGCATCTTCCATGTATATCATGGCTTAATAGATGATTTGAGCATGCATATATGATTTTCTTAAATTTCTTTGCTTTGAACTAAAGCTACTTACAAGTTGAAAAGTAAATATTTTTAAGGACTAGTGGCCTAATATCTTTATTTTTTTTTTTAAATCTTTACCTTCCATTTTGGAATCAACATGGTATTGGTTCCAAGGCAGAAGAGTGTTAAGGGTTAGGCAATGGAGGTTAAATGACTTGTCTAGCATCATCTTGTAGGAAGCATGGGAGGTCAGATTGAACTTGAGACCTCTTATCTCCAGACCGGGCTCTCTAACCATTGAGTCATCAAGCTGCTCCACTAATATTTTGAGTGGATGCAGGCCCAATACCTTAACATGGGTTAGTTGATCTGGGAGGTCCTTGTGTAAGAGGACTGTTCCCAGGACTACACAAGAATGCAATATTTTCAAGTAATATTCATGCAATAAAATCCATATAACACTGAGCCTAAAATTAGTAGAATTCAACCTTTGATGAGTCCACAGGCAATTCAAAGTCCAAAAATGTAAAAAACTATGGAAAGATATGCAAAGAATGTTCTCACTGCTATCATATTCATTTTAGCAGAATATGAGCTTCTTTAGGGCAGGGATGATTTTTTGGGGTTTGTAATAATAATAATGATGATGGAAATAATAATAAATATATTATTGTTTATAAATTTATAAAATGTTTTAAGGTTTATGACACTCATAACATATCTCATTTGATTCTCACAATAAAAACAATAGATATTATTTATGTGGTGCTTTAAATTTTTTTGTTATTTATTGAGTACAACTCTGATCCCATTTGGAGTTTTTCTTGGCAGAAATATTGGCTTGGTTTGCTATTTCCTTCTCCAGCTCATTTTACTGATGAGGAACTGAGGCGATCAGGGTCAAGTGACTTGTCCAGGATCACACAGCTAGTAAATGTCTGAGGCCAGATTTGAACTCAGGAAGATGAGTCTTGCTGATTCCAAGCCTAGTGTTCTATCCATTGCGCTTCTTATTTTTATGTACATTACTTCATTTGATCAAAACAAGAATAATCTAACAATGGGAAGCAATGGCAAGTCTCCCCCAAATGAATCACAAAGAGTCAGACATGACTGAACAACAACACCATGTAAAGTAGTTTGCAAACTTTAAAGTGCTCTATAAATTCTGGCCATTAGTATTGTCTCATTGTAGAGTAAACATCCCCCAATTTACTTTCAAGGACCCAAAGACAAACAAATAAAATGAGAAGGAACAAAGCGGTAAAAATTTGTACTTGATTTAAAATCTTGGGCAGCTGTTGGGGCTGGCTCATTTTGGTCTTTAGATAATCTGTTTACTGAACAGAAGGAGTTGAGGTTGAGCACAGGGAAAATGGTAGTGAAATTGGACTCTGGTAGGTCCAGAATGAACTTTCCAACAACAATAGACACTTCCCTCTGGCTGTAGATAAAGTTGCTATGTCTTGGAATGCCAGGGTCTTCAGAGGTGCCGCAGAGGAATTAGATCTGAGCACAGGGTGCCTGGACCAAAGTGAAAAACAAACCAAAGGATCCAGGCAAGTCTTCAGAATCCCCATTTCTACTACATTCCACTGTCAATTAGGTCAGTGCCACACACAAGGGGGCGAGGATGAGGGGTGGGCAAAAGGAGAAGAGGCATATCTTACATGCAAATAATTGCTGCCACAACCAGATGGCAAGGTGAATATGAAACGCTCCTCCGCCTGTCACAAAGAAAACGAGAGATACTGGCATAAGAGACTTGTTTATTCATTGAGATGTGCTCAACTGTAAGTCCGTGAAAGAATTTCCTATCAGACACAGCCTCAAACGTAAGAAATTTAAAAAAAAAAAAAAGAAAAGAAAAGATATTTATTCAAATCTGGAAGGAATCTTAGAGGTCATCTAGTTGAGTCTTCTCATTTTATAAATGAAGAAAATGAGATTCAGAAAGGTTAAGAACTTAACCAGGGTCACACAGATAATAAGTAGCAGAGCAGAGATTTGAACTCATGTCATTTGACTCCAAATTCAGTGCTTCTTATACTCTGATGACTATTTCCTTCATGTGTGCCCACACACCATCATCCACCAATAATGCCTTTATTGTTTAATAAAGAGATCATGGATCTCGAAGAGATCTCACAGACTATTGAGTCTAACTCTCATTAAGTGATTTGCCCAGGGTTACACAAAAAGACAAAGGTAAATGGGCACTGTCACTAAAAGGAAAAAGCCAGGACTCAAATGCTCAGTGTACTAACTGAATAAGTCCCATTACATCAGAAATGATCCATGATGTCTCCCTAAAGCTGATTTCCAGCTCTAATCCTGGCCATAGACCTTCTAGCCAAGAGACTGGCTCCGTTATTCTGTTTTCTTTCTTTTCTCTTTTGACTCTATGGCATTTTTTCCATTATTAAGAATCTTCAGTATAAATGCCTTCTTTACTTGGAGAGGAAATTCCTGGGGGGAAACAAGGGTGGTTGTTTTTCATATGAAGGACATATTAAGTCTTCTTGTTTTCTTACCAAGTAGAAGTGAAGTTGGGTTAATCTGAACAATGATCTTCTAGATATAAATATGAAGTGACACTCAGTACCCATTGGAGAGGATCCATTCTAAGAGTAGCCCAACTTCAGCCTATTGGCTCTGTCTTTTGTTTATTTGTTCAAGACTCATTACTGATACAACCACAAGGCAGTACTGAGAATGTAGCCTAGCCCTAGGACTATAAGTACAATGACAGTCCTAAAATCCTCTGATCCTATAATGCCATAATCGTATGTCCTACCAGGTGCAAGACAAAGTAACAAAGCCACAAGGCCAGGCAGGGCCTGGAAGATTTAAGTTTAAGCTCTCAATACCTTAATCCACTGGACAGAAATGTAACCCTTGCACTGCAACTGGGCAAGGGGACAGGAAAGATCTCTAGCCCTATTAATCTTGTAGCTGGGAAACAGTTTCTGTGGCAATGCCAATTTACCAATCTGAATTCCCAGTGGCTAATTTTTTTGTTATTTTCTTCATCTTCTTCAGTGGCATTCTTCAGATTCCCTTCAATTCAATAAATATTTCCTGAGTTCCTACTAGGTGCCTGACCCTGTATTGAAGTGCTTCTCCTTGCTCAGTCATATATCAGTGTCATTTCAAGACCCCCACTTAAAGTGAGTAAACACACTTAAAGAGCTAGTATCTTTGTAGACTTTCCCCTGTGGATGTAAGGATCAACAAGAGCCCAGAAAACCAGTATATAACAAGATTTAGTATATACAGTAAGTCTTCGGCTTACAAATCATTTGTATTCTTAAGAGATTGTTTATGTCAGTTGTTTGGAACCATAAGATTTATTTTCCCAAGGAAGCATCATTAGAAATGGTGGTTAGCTAGCCAGGTTTGCCCATAAAGGTTTCATCAATTAAGCAGCAAGCATGTAATATGCATCTAATATGTGCCTATCACTCAAGTGATCCCCAGTTTGCCTGTGCCCATATTATACAAATTTCTTAAGTAAAAATAGCCAAACTAAAACAACTAATTGAGAAGTGGAGACCATTAGCCATTAAGAAAGGGAATTTCTATTGTATCCATTTAGAATTTTCTTTCCTTTCTTCTTTTATTTCCTTTCCCCTTAGCTTGGCTTCTGTCTAGAACTGCCCTTCACTCTTACCCTATGTTCACTGTGAAGAGTAAATCAAACTCTCTTTGTCTATCAATCAGCAACTTTTAAATTAATCAATCAAAAACTTAAGCACCCTACTTAACATTCAGCAAGAGAATTCACAAGTCACTTGCCAGAGTGGGTGACAACTCCAGGGGCCACTGACCACCCCTGGGCAGTGCTAGGCAAATTGAAAGACTGTGATTGGTTCCTATAAAGTGGAGGAAGGGACAGGAAGTGATGTGGAAAAAGGACTATAAAAAGTACTGAACTTCCTGTCCAAGGTATTTCTTGGGAATTTGGATTTTTGGATTTCATCTTGGGACTCTGTTGGTGAGCTGGACTGAAGGAGGAGACTCTTTCCCTGGATCCTGCATTGGCTTGCTGTGTGAGTAGCTGTCCTGCCTTTCCTGGCTTCTGGAGAGATTGGTTCTGGAGAGGCCTTTCTTTCCTGGAGAAGGTTGCATTGGTGGAACCCTTGCTGAAGACACTACTGAGTCCTCTGGTTGAAGATTATCAAGCCTTGCTGGGGTTGAGCTGGACACCAGAGCAACACTTAGACTGATAGGCTAGACAATTCTCTACCCTCTTCTTACATTTCTCCATTTTCACTCTTTCCACCTCTTTGTAAATAAAGCTACTAAAAGTCATTTAGACTTGAGCTATAATATTTTTTTTTAATTGGTGACCACAATATTACTTTAGAAACTTTTATATTGGCATCAAAACCTAATTTTTATATTCTTACATCACTTTTGTCTGATCCAAAACTGATAGGGCAGGATCTGAGGTTGTCATTTTT
>NW_025389836.1:0-1431 GCF_016433145.1 Gracilinanus agilis | reverse complement strand
AGAAAGGGTGGGAGAGAATTTGGAACTCAAAATTAAAAAAAATATATTTAAGAAGTTTTTACATATAACTGGGGATAAAAGAAAATATTATTTAAAAATAAAATAAATGCTGGTGGCAAAAAAAAAGGGATAATGAAATTACTGTTACAAAGGGACTATGATAGTGTAGTAAATTCCTTCAATCAGGGAACAGCAGTTTAAAATTAGTGGAAGTTCAGCATTCAAGAAAAAGCCAAACAGAAATTTGTTGGCTTAGGAGTAATTGTGAAAACAGGAAGTCCAAACCTATGCAGTAGTTGACTTCTTATTTCATAATGCTGGATGGGTGATTCAAGGGACAAGAGTGATTCTGTAGGTAGCCTGTATGGTCATTTTCAAGTATACTCCCCATATTTATAATCATCGCCATTGGGTTCACTTTCATGTTTGATTCTTAAATTTGGGATCAGTTCACAGGTTAAAAACCCCGATTACAATCTATTAAAAAAAAAGCATTTGGGGCAGCTCAGTGGATTGAGAGTCAGGCCCAGAGAGTGGGGAGGGCAGGGTTCCTGGGGTTCAAATGTGGCCTCAAACCCTTCCTAACTTTGTGACCCAGGGCAAGTCACTTAACTTCCATTACCTAACCTCTCCCACTAGCATTAGTAATGAGAAAACCTCTACTGTTTAAATTATTAAATTATTGCTGAGAATTGGTTTTATAGTTATTGCTTACTTTAAGAATTTTTTTTACTTTAAAAATGAAGTTTTGAGAATTTAAAGTATTTTAATAAGTGCATAAAATATATAGAGAACAGCAACTTCTATGGCAATTTGGGATAATTTAATAGCTATCATTAAGAAAAAGAAGGATTGGGGGCAGCTGGGTAGCTCAGTGGAGTGAGAGTCAGGCCTAGAGACAGGAGGTCCTAGGTTCAAACCTGGCCTCAGTCACTTCCCAGCTGTGTGACCCTGGGCAAGTCACTTGACCCCCATTGCCCACCCTTACCAATCTTCCACCTATGAGACAATACACCGAAGTACAAGGGTTTAAAAAAGAAAAAGAAAAAGAAGGATTATGATACAGATTGTCAGAACTAGGAGAGACTCTGCTGTTCAGTCATTTCTATCAGCTATGATTCTTTGTAACCTCATTTGGGGTCTTCTTGGCAATTGGGTTTATGGAATGGTTTGCCATTTCCTTCTCCAGCTCATTTCACAGATGAGGAAATCAAGGCAAATAGAGTTAAGTGATTTGCCCTGGGTCCCCAACTTGTAAGTGTCCAAGGCCAGATTTGAATTTAGGAAGACAAATCTTCCTGATTCTACCCCAATGCTTTCTCCATAGCATCACCTAGAATACACTCCACATCCTTTAATTCCTTCCCCCATTTTATAGATTTTTTCTCTTTATTTCCCTCCTCCCTCCATCCTTCCCACCATCCTTCCCAC
>NW_025389835.1:0-7657 GCF_016433145.1 Gracilinanus agilis | reverse complement strand
CCTTCCTGCTAGGTACATCCTTAATACTTAATTAATTACTACCTAATCTTCCTCACAACAACACTGAGGCTCTGAAGTCGACGAAGGTCCCTCCCAAACCATTATGCTGCTATTAAATCTCTATTCAGAGTGTGGCACCTCTGACTGCTTCATATCCTTTGATACTTCCCTGCAATTCCTAGTGAGGTATTGTTACTATCTGAAAAACATGTTGCCAGAGGAATTGTGAACAGATGCTAGAAAAGTCCCAAAATGTCAAATAAATAAATAAATGAACAAACAAATAAATAAATTAATTAAAAGGTCCATACTTTGAAATATATTCTTCCTTCCCTCTGGTTCGTTTGCTTTGTAATGCAGCTAGTGAGTAGAGTGGTTGACTTGGAGTCAAGAAAATCTTGGTTCAAATCCAGTTCAGATAATAATAATAATAATAATAATAATAATAATAATAATAATAATAATAATAATAATAATACCTGTGTGACCCTGGATGAGTCACTTAACCCCTTTTTCAGCTTTCTCCTCTGTAAAATGCAGATGAAGATGGCACATATCTCCCAAGGTTGTTGGGAGGATAAAATAAGATAACTCTGAAGTGCTTTACAAACCTAAAAATGCCAAAAAATAATAATATTATTATTAATAGTTAACATTTATGTGGCACTTACTATGTGCCAGACACTGTGTTATGTGTGTTATAAATATCATTTTATTTGAGCCCTACAAGAGCCCTTGCAATGATTCAACTAGTAGTTTCTTTCTCTTTAGCCCAGCTTTTACTTACCTACTTATCTACTCAAGTTCTGAAGGGCTGGGAGGTAGTTACTGAATGACAGAACTCATGAAGTCTTACTAGGTGGTTCTCTCCATGGTTTTGTTCAGTCATTTCAGTTGTGCCCAACTCTTCATGACCCCACTTGAAATTTTCTTAGCAAAGATACTTGCATAGTTTGCCATTTCCTTATTCAACTTCTTTTACAGATGAGGAAACTGAGGCAAACAGGGTTAAATGACTGCCCAGGGCAAGCTAGGTTATGAGGCCATATTTGAACTCAGGTCCTCTTGACCTGACACTCTATCCATTGTGCCACCTTGTTGCCCTGTGTGCCACCAAGTTGCCCTTCATGGTTATCAGTTACCAAATAGTTGCTTAATTAGCTTTTAGATAGGGGTATTTATTGAGGTGAAATACTAAGAAAAATGAGTAAAAAATAACACGCAACTACACACACACACACCAAGTCTGTGCCACATTCTCTTACCAATATAGACAGAGTTTAGGGGAAAGAGAGTTCAAATGCAGAACAAATGTACCAAAGGGATGGAACTTGTACATCCTAGAAGTCCTGTTGCCGCACCCCTCAAGATATTTATTCTCCTTACATATGGCATGGCTTTTCTCTGGGGCTCCTTGCAGACCTTTGGGTCCTTCTGCCCTTTGTTCTCAAAGCTGAAATCCCAATCAACTGATCCTCATGGGAAATTCACAAGATCTCTAGACCTTTTCAAGCCCTAAAGTCCTCCTCCAGCCACGAGGAGGTGATTATGGACAAGACTTCTCTTTTCCCACTCCCTCAACGCATCCAGACAGTTCCTTCTTAATGGTACGGTCAAAGGCTACAACCTCTAAGTAGTCAGACAATCAAATTCCCAACTTCAAACTAGCTTGCCAGTCAACCCCACAGGGCATAACCAAGACCTTTAACCAATATAAACGCCTTTCCCGTGCCAAGTCACTATCGTTCATCTGATGTCTTTCAAGAGAAGATAAACAAATTAAGGATTTCTTCTAAACTTAGTCTAAAGTCTTTCAATATTGAATCAAAATCCAACAGAGAAATAGCCTTCCCTGGTTGAGGTATCCAGTCACAGTATTTTGGCACTTACTTTAAGTGAGGTGGGGGTGATTTGAAGGATTGATTGCCTCAGTGGACTTCCATCCTTACAAGTGAATCACTTGAATCTAAAAGTGCTTCACATGACTTTTTCATGTTACTTCTTTGGTTTTGGTCCCAGTTTTCAGCCCTCTTCCACTTCCCCTACTCTATCCCCCACCCCTGAGTACCATTTGTCTGGAAATTCCCACAGTCTCAAGTTGGAAATCTGGTCCTAAAAGCATTCTCCTCCAGAGTCTTGCTTGAATGAGGATTGTAGAATTGGGCTGTGTGGAAATAATGAGGTTGTTGGTATGTCCAACCCCAGTGGTGTGCATATGTGGAGTATAAAGTCAGTTTATACAGAGTTTGAAATTTTATCCCAGGGTTTAGGAAATGCAGAAGTTTATGTGATGGATATCATGACCACACATGAGGTGTTTGTAGAGATACATTTGTATCTTAAAATATACATATCTATAAGGATATACATATCTGTATATATGTAATGGAAGGCTTTAAACTATCAAAGGCTTCAGGCAAATTTTTTATAGTCATCTAATAGTGTGTATTTATAACAACCAATTGACCCTAGAAGTTGAGATCTGACATAGTAAAATACCAAGCGAATACCAGTACCTATTTGCATAGGAGCTTCATGACATTTGCCTGACCTTGTGATTTAATAATAATTGAGAAAAGGTTAAAATATGAGAGTGGAACCAATTTAAAGAATTTCTTCAAACTTGTGGATGGAAAACTAAAGCTTTTAAAGTGATATGACATCCCTTTCTCCAGGACTGTGCACAGACTATCTCCATGCCTAGAGGCAGCTAGGTTGCCACAGTGGAGAGATCTAGATTCAGGAAAATCTTGCCTCCGGACATTTCCTAGCTGTGCCACCTTGGACAAGGTTTTTTAATCCATGTCTATCTCAGTTTCCTCATCTGTAAAAGAGGGATGATAATTATATTTTTTGTTTGTGGTGAGGATCAAATGGGATAACATTTGTAAAGTGCTTTGCAAACTGTATAGAAATATATATATATATATATACATATATTTGTGTATCTATGCCTATTTTAAGACTATCACTGTTATAATTTTCCTTGACTTAGAATACCTAGCTTTTTTTCAAGCCTTTTCAAGTCACTGCCTATAGGATGCTTTTTCTGATCTCTTGAAAGTGGTTAACATTCTCTCCCACTCTCCCTCCAAAATGATTTAAAATTATCTTCTCTGTGTGCATGTATTCTTTTAGTGAATGAAAGGTCCTTAACATAAGGACTGTTTTTGCTTCTGTCTTTGTATCTCCCATATGTTATGCATCATAATTTCTTTTTTTTACATGTTAATACAATTTTTAATTCTCATTTTCTGAAATTTGACGATCCATGTTCTATCCCTCCCTTCTATCCATCCCTCTTCCTCAAGAAGGAAGGTAATATAGGTTGTATATATATTGCCAGACTATATATATAGATAAAGATATAGATATGTATAGATAGATAGATATAGATATAGATATAGATTTCTATGTATGTCACATGGTGAAAAAAGACATGTTGCTTACATAAGAGAAAAACACATGAAGTAAATAAAGTGAAAAATGGCATGCTTCAGTCACCATTTGGACTCAAATCTATTCCTTCTATGACAGTGGATATCCTTTTTTTGTCATGAGTCCCTTGGAGTTGTCTTGGACCTTTGCCTTATAACATATGTTATTGTTGTTACTGTGTATAACATTCTCCTGGTTCTGCTCATTTTGCTTTGCATCACTTCATGACAATCTTTCCAGGTTTTTTTTTGTGATCATCTGGTTTGTCATTTCTTAAGACACAATCATATACTATAACCTGTCCAGCCATTCTCCAATTGATGGATATCCCTTTAGTTATCTAGTTCTTTACCACAACAAAAAGAGCTGCTTTAAATATTTTCTTACAAGTAGTTTTTTTCTATCTTTAATCTCTTTAGTATATAGACCTAGTAGTAGTAATTCCTGGGTAAAAGGGTATATACAGTTTTATGGCTCTTTGGGCATGCATTATAATTTCTTCAGAAATACTTGTTGAAATAAATAAAATCACACTAATCTGAGGAATCAAATAAATCACTTTCCTGTATTCTGACCTTAGGTATATCTTTCTGAGCTAGGAGTAAGGGGTGGCATGATAGTGGAGAATATCCCCCATTCATATAAAATGTGAAGAAAAAAAGTACTTTCATTCTTCTCTCTCCTCCCTGTATTAGTGGGTACACTGGGAAAAGACACCAGTCAGTTCAACCTAAGTTCTGGGGAAAGTTTCCACAATGATTTAAAACATCAAATAAGCAATAGTTGGAAAAGCAGAGCCTGATTAAAGACAACTAACATAATTTCAGGAAGGGGAGATCATGCCTAACTAATTTGCTGGAATTCTTTGAGGAAATGAGTGCCATGGTACGAAGGATTGAGGGAGGGAGGATATGATAGACTCTTTTTTTCAGAAAGTGTTTGACAAAATCCTCCACTGTTCATTAAAATATTTAAGGTCTGAAGTCATGGAATTGTAGGACAATTGGCATATTGGAAGAAAAACTGGCAAAAATGGAGGAATGAGAGGGTGACTCCGATTAGAAAGTAGCCTGCCCTGCAAACAGGATTGTAAGAGAGATGAAGGAAGAAATTACATTTTAAATACATGACCCAGTTTTCCAAGGGCATGAAAAGTATCATGGGTGAAATCAAGTTTTTATTGGAAGACAAAATAGACCTGCATAAGAGGAAGTTGGGATGATAGTGAGGTAGTGGTTTGGGAAGGGAACTTTCTACATATAATCGTGTTCACTGTTATTGTTTAGTTGTTTTTCAATCCTAGCCATCCCTTCAGGACACCATTTGGGGTTTTATTGGCAAAGATAATGGAGTGACTTGCCATCTTTCTTCTCCAATTTCTTTTATAGCAGAGGAAACCGAGGCAAACAAGGTTAAGTGACTTGCCAAGAGTCACAGAGATAATAAGAATCTGAAGCCAGATTTGCACTCGAGAAGATGAATCTTTTTGACTTCAAGACTGGTACTCTATCTACTGTACTACCCAGATTTCCCACTTGGAACTCTGAAATCATAAACATCACCAAATCGACCTCTTTTCCATGACAGACTGAGCTACCCATTTCAGTTTTCTCCTGTCTTCATATGCTGTTAGTGCCTTCTCTCTGAGACTCATAATCCATTTATATAACTGGTCTATACATAATTATTGGCATGTTTTCTCCCCCATTAAATATGGGGTCCTTATGGGCAGGGACCAAGTCTTTTGCTATTCTGTGTATCCATAACACTTAGTATGATGCTTGGTATTGCTGATTGACTGACTTCCTATGCTCCAGAAAAAAAGAAGAAAAAGGCAGAACAGAGACCTCAGGAGATAATTTAAGCCCCATTCCATTGTGAGCTCAGAATAATGTGAGTACCTCCTCTTTGGGGATGGAAATACTCTCTCAAGGAGTTTCTCTGTGTTTACCAATATAAGCCTAGTGTCAGAATGGCCAAGAGTCACAGAGATAATAAGAATCTGAAGCCAGATTTGCACTTGAGAAGATGAGTCTTCTTGACTTCAAGACTGGTACTCTATCTACTGTACTACCCAGCTTTCCCACTTGCAACTCTGAAATCACAAATGCCACCAAATCGACCAAATGGCAATTAATTTGTTTTAATCCTGATTTGCTGTCCTAGTAACAACTCTAAGACAGAAAGGCAAGGGCTAGGCAAATAGAATTAAGTGACTTACTTGCCCAGGGTCATATGGCTAGGACATATCTAAGGCCATATTTGAACCCAGGTCCTCTCAATTCCAGGCCTGATGCTCTACATACTGAGTCATTTAGCTGTCTCAGGAATAGTGTTAATTACTGATACCCAAAGTGGGGAAATTAATAGTAAAGAGCAGAAAGGATAGAATAAATGAAGGTAGTGGGTCAGAGTCATTTAAAGGCTTAGTAAATCAGTCAATAAGCCTTTGCAAATAATGCCTGCCAAGGGCAGCTAGGTGACTCAATGGATTGAGAGACAGACCTAGAGATGGGAAGTCCTTGGTTCAAATATGACCTCAGACACTTACTAGTTGTGTGACTCTAAACAGGTCATTTAACCCCCAATTGCCTAGCCCTTTCTACTCTTCTTTCTTGGAACCAATACTTAACATCAAGTCTTAAACAAAAGGTAAGGGTTATAAAATAATCACAAAATATATAAACACAATGTTACAGTCTTTGGATACAAAGAAAGATGAAAGCATGGTTCTTGCCCTCCTGGAGCTCACATTCAAAGGGAAAGACAACTAGGAGCCTGACAAAGAGATAACAAAAACCAAACCAAACCAAAAATAAACCAACCAACCAAAAAAAAAAAAAAGACCCGACACAATTTACCATCATTTGGGATTGTAAGGAGCAAAAACGAGCAACTTTGGTTTCCTTTACCAGCCTCAATCTTCCCATTCTGGAAGATAGGAAACAACTGCTGGAGAAAATGACCAATTATGGCTAAAGTGCCTTTAATTGTGTCTTTCTTTTTTTTTTTTTTTTTTTGAGGAGTGGAAGGTTATAAATTTTTTTTATTTTTAATTATTATTTTATTGATTTTTGATTGACATTTTTATTAGACACTTATTAATATTCGTTTTTAATCTGTTTACATACTTTATGCCCCTACTTTCCCCTTCACCCCCCGCTCTCCCCCCACCCATGGCCAACACACATTTCCACTGGTTGTAACATGTGTCCTTGTTCAGGGTCTATTTCCCATTCATGTCCGCCTCAGCCCATGCATTCAAGCAATTGTTTATCTTATATGTTTCCTCTCCTGCAGTACTTCCTCTGAATGTGGGTAGCATCTTTACCATAAATCCCTCAGAGCTGTCCTGTGTCATTGCAGTGCTGCTGGTACAGGAGCCCATTACATTTGATTTTACCATAGTATATCAGTCTCTGTGTACAATGTTCTTCTGGCTCTGCTCCTTTCGCTCTGCATCATTTCCTGGAGGTCTCTCCAATTTGCATGGAATTCCTCCAGTTTATTATTCCTTTTAGCACAATAGTATTCCATCACCCGCATATACCACAATTTGTTCAGCCATTCCCCAATTGAAGGACATCCCCTCATTTTCCATTTTTTTGCCACTACAAAAAGCACAGCTATAAATATTTTTGTACAAGTCTGTTTATCTATGATCTCTTTGGGGTACAAACCCAGCAATGGTATGGCTGGATCAAAGGGCAGGCAGTCTTTTATAGCCCTTTGGGCATAGTTCCAAATTGCCAGCCAGAATGGTTGGATCAGTTCACAGCTCCACCAGCAATGCATCAATGTCCCGATTTTGCCACATCCCCTCCAACATTCATTACGCTCCCCTTCTTTCATTTTAGCCAATCTGCTAGGTGTGAGGTGGTACCTCAGTGTTGTTTTGATTTGCATTTCTCTAATTATTAGAGATTTAGAACACTTTCTCATGTGCTTATTGATACTTTTGATTTCTTTACCTGAAAATTGCCTATTCATGTCTCTTGCCCATTTTTCAATTGGGGAATGGCTTGATTTTTTTATACAATTGCTTTAACTCCTTGTATATTTGAGTGATTAGACCCCTGTCAGAGTTTTTTGTTATAAAGATTTTTTCCCAATTTGTTGTTTCCCTTCTGATTTTGACTACATTGTTTTTGTTTGTACAAAAGCTTTTTAGCTTAATATAATCAAAACCATTTAATTTACATTTTGTAATTTTCTCTAA
>NW_025389834.1:0-6508 GCF_016433145.1 Gracilinanus agilis | reverse complement strand
TAGACGCTGGCCTAGGGTGAGCTGGGTGACCATTGGGCCAACTGCCATTCCTGTGTCAGTTAAAAGCTTGGCAGTGAATCCTGGTCTCCCTATCCTGGTTGGTCCTGTCTCTCCTTCAACCCAGGGTGGACCCACAAACCATTTAGTTACATTTTAATAATAATAATTAACGTCCCTGGTGCCCCACCATTACAGGTTGTCACACTCAGATGGCTGGGTAACAGAGAGACAGACAGGAAGTGTTCTCTTGGGCTGCTAGCGCCACACAGGAAGTCAGGAGAATTCGAACATTCCGTGAGGGGGCTCAGTCATTGGTTGTGAGCTGAAAGTTCTTAACCAGTGGTGAGATACTCAGAGCTGCTCAGCCCCCATCCCAGGTCATTCATAAAATCTCTGTGGGAAGGCAAAATACTACCAGGCCTAGAGTAGCCCCAGAGAAAGGGATTTTTATCATTTTTTTGTGTGTGTTTTGTTCTCCGTGTAATTGTAATTGTATTTAATTGTTGTTCTTAGTTGTTATTAGTCAATAATTGTGGCTAATAATAACACTGATTTTGTATATGACTGGTCGGTTTGGGCAATGATGGGAACAATGATATTTGAAGATTGGATTGATTATGTCCTCTTGACACTGTGGCAAGGAGTATGGGCTATTCAATATCTGTGGTTCAAAATCATACCCAGCTTTTGTAGGGGGATGATGGATGTTGAAATGGCACAACCTATTTTAACTATTAATATCTTGGATTTGTTATCACATATGCCAATCCTGATCCTTACTGGTTATTTTGTGTATAAATTACGGTGGATGGTATTTCGTGTCACTTATTGTTTTAAGATCATAGTGACTTGGTGTTTTAGGGATTCTGAAACAAAACAAATGTTAAGGTTATTGCAAATCAAACTGAGTAATTTGGAATTGTACATGCAGAATGGTGGTGTTTCTGGTCAACTTCTTAGTCCTCCTAATACGGGCAATGTGGCTATATTTTCACACATAGGAAATTCTGGCAAAAGTGTCACATCTAAGGCTGAGTTGGAACAGCAGGCTCAAAGCTCTTTTCCCCCTTCGCGACCTTCCAATCCTATGTGATGATGGCATTTTCCATGTGAGGCAAAATACAAGGTTTAGGTCTGAAGATGTGGAAAATTTAAAGAGAAAGATCCCAAATTTCCACGATGATTCTGGGAAGTTTGTTAAGATCTTTAAAGCATTTATAAAAGCCCATGACCCAGACTTTGAAGATTGTTGGTATGTGTTGGATGAGATCTTGCCAAATCATGATAGGGCCAAGTTTGTTGAGGAGACCAGGAACACAGAAGGGATGACACCATGGCCAATAGCCTGGGAGGAACTGGACCTCAATTCAGTTCCAATATACCAAATGTTAAAACAGGCAAGAAAGTCATTAATAAAAATCATGGAGAAACACGCAAAGTGTCCAAATTCATGGTCTAAATTTGAGAGAATCAGGCAGACTGCACAAGAGACCCCAGCAGCATTTCTTGATAGAATAATTGAGGCAGCTGAGATGTATTTAAATAAGAATATATTAGAGGATACCACCGTGGACAATGTAAAAAGAATATTTTTTAGGAATTCTGTTCCCCAGGTTAAGAAGTTCTTTATACATAATTACCCTGATTGGGAACTTTTGAGCCTGGATGAGTTAAAACAAAAAAGCCACTTATGTGTTCGCACAGGAGAAAGAAAAGGGAAGTGATGAAAAAAGATACCATAATTGAAAGCCTTAGGAAGCAGTTAAGGGAAGCAAATTCTAGAGCCAATGAGAAGGAGATAAATGAAATTAAGGCAGTGGCAGCATTAAGGGCAGCAGAGAAGAAGAATAATGCTAATACTTATAAGACCAGTGGTAATGCAAACACAAGGAATCAGAGGCAGCAATCCTGTTATGTTTGTGGCTGGATTGGACATTTTGCAAGGGAGTGTAGATATAGAAGAAGATCATATGGGCAAAGGTACAACAATAATAACAATGGATTTAATCAGTTTAATAATAATTATGGATACAGGGGAAATAACTGGAATAATGGTTTTAATCATGGAAATGGACAGCAAAATGTATTCCAATGCCAGAATGCATGCTGCCAAGGTGCTCAAGTTCCTAATTTGGCAACGATGCAGGATTACATACGAACTGGAGAACACTTGAAATTTAGTCATGTTGTACAGGGGAATGTTAATAATGGTAACATGAATGGAGGGACAGCTTCATTATGAAGGTGTGCCCGAAGTTCAGAAGTGATTGATCAAGGCAATGGGACTAAAGTGAATGTTGATGAAATTGTATGTGTTAAAGATAATTATGATGTAATTGTGAATAATGGAAGTGGTGCACTTGGTGTTAATATTGATTTGATTTGTGATAATAAGAATTTAATTAATAATGGTGATGAGTTGATCAGTGTTAATTTAAATGGAATCAATGATAGTTTAATCAATGTGAATGATAATTTGGTGAGAATTAATGATAATTTGAATGGTGTTGATGTTAAATTATCTGAATTAACTACTGGTAATGGTGTAAATAGTACTTTAACCAATGTTAATGGTAGTTTACCCACTGGTAGTAGTACTTTAACTAGTGTTGGTAATAGTTTGATTAAAATTGATGATGGTTTATATGCTGCTGATAATAATTTGATTACTGTTGTAAATAATTATGAGAAAAAGAGAAATGGTGTTGTAAATGGTGTTAGAAGTTCTAGTAAGAGTGGAATTAAGAAGAATAATAGAAATTGTGATTTGATTAAGGATAATTTGATTGTAAATAAGAACTATGATACCAGAATAGAGGTGAAAAGAACCAAAGGTATAAAATCCTGGGAAAATTTTGTAATTCAAGACAATGTTAACTTGGATGGACAGGAAATGGCTGAACTTTGTTCTGATGTTACTGTTTTAGCTCCTGTGTTGGAAACTTTCCAACCTCCCAATAGTACTGAACCACACGTATCTGTGACTATTGGAGACCAGATTTACGACATCTTGTTGATACCGGAGCAAGTAAATCCATTTTGCAAAGCTTTCCTGAGCATTGTAGAGCTGTTGGTACAATGGATGTTGTTGGTGCTGCAGGTGAGTCTCAGAAAGTAGCTAAATTGCAACCAAAAATGGTAACCCTAGGACCACTTTCAGTGGAACATGCATTTTTGTGTGTTCCAGAACGTCTAATGAATCTTTTGGGAAGGGATTTGTTGTGTAAATTACAGGCTACTATCCAAAGTACTGAATCTGGTGATATTTCTTTGCATCTCCCAGAGGAATCATTGAAGGCCTTTCCATTGCTTTTCTTAGATTCTAGCAGTACAGAGGATGACTTAGGTACTATTTATCCAATACCTGAGGAGATACCTAAGGATTTGTGGTCAACATCATCCACAGATGTTGGTTTGCTAAAATCAGCTACTCCAGTCAGGGTGAGGACAAAGGAAGGACCAGTTCCTTGTGTGCCTCAGTATCCCTTGACTAAGGAGGCAATAGATGGTATTCATCCAATTATTGAGTCCCTAATCCAACAAGGGATAATAATACCATGCTTTTCTGAGTATAATACACCAATTTTGCCTACAAAGAAGCCAAAACCAGATGAAAATGGCCGACCTGTTTAACGATTTATTCAAGATCTAAGAGAGGTAAATGATTATAACATCAAGATACATCCAGTTGTTCCAAGTCCAGCTGCTATAATTTCTTCCATTCCAAGTCAAGCTAGATATTTCACCGGGGTAGATTTATGTTCTGCATTTTTCTCTATACAAATTCACGAGGATTCTCAAAAGATCTTTGCTTTCACTTGGGAAAAGACTCAGAGGACATGGACTCATCTCCCAGATGGGTATACCAACTCACCTTCCCAGTTCTCTCAAATTCTAAATCGAGATCTAAAACTATTAAATTTAATGAGAGTAAATTGGTGCATTTTGTGGATGATATTATTTTGGCATCCCCAAATGCAAAGGTGTGTCTTAGGGATAGCAAGATTCTTTTGATTGAATTGTATAAACAAGGACATAAAATCTCCAAAGCAAAATTATAATTCGTTTTGCCCCAGATGCAATATCTCGGATTTGTGTTGTCAGAGGTTCCGGAAGTATTACACAAAAGAGAATAGCTAACATACAGAAGTTGAGTGCACCTAAAACTAAAAAACAACTTAGAGCTATTCTTGGAACTACTGGTTTCTGTAGACAATGGATTCTTGGATATAGTGAGATCACTAAGTGTTTAACAGATCTTACCAGGAATACAGAACCAGAACCTCTGAAACTAAAGCCTGAACATCGATTAGCCTTGGATAAACTGAAAAAAGCCATTCTATCTGCACCTGCGTTAGGAATCCCAGACTTTGAGAAACCTTTTCAGCTGTTTGTCAATGAAACAAAGGGTATAGCTTCTGGTGTGTTGACACAGAGTCTTGGACAAAGTTATCGTCCAATTGGGTATCACAGCTGTCAATTAGATCCAATAGCTGCGGGGACAGTACCCTGTCTAAGGGGGGTAGCAGCAGCAGCTGTGTTAGTCCAGAAGTCAGCTGATCTAGTTTTGGGATGTCCTTTAATGGTTTATTGTTCACATCAAATAGAAGCACTAATGAGGAAGTTTCATACTCAAGCATATTCAGACCAACGAATATCTAAGTATGAAATTATTCTCTTAGGTAGTGAGAATATCAAGTTGAAGAGATGTAGCATACTTAATCCAGCTACTCTTCTTCCTGGTTTGCCAAAGAACGGTGAGCCATTGCATGAATGTGTTGAGGTAGTAGATCTTGTGGATATGCTTAGGATGGATTTAAAAGACACTCCACTTGAAACTCCAGACTTGGTGTTATTCATAGATGGATCATCATATTTACGTAATGAGATCAGATGTACTGGTGCTGCAGTTGTCACAGAATTTGAGACACTGTGGTATGGTTCATTACCTAGTAATCTTAGTGCTCAGGGTGCTGAATTGTTGGCATTGAAGCAAGCATATCTTCTGGCTGAAGGTAAAAGTGTAAATATTTACACGGACTCTTGGTATGCATTTTCTGTTTGCCATGCAACGGGAATAATCTGGAAACAACAAGGTTTTATTACTGTATTGGGAAAACCAATAGCTCATGCAGGAATAATAGCTGAGTTGTTAGAAGCAATCCAAAGGCCAAAACAGCTGGCAGTAATTCATTGTTGGAGTCATATTCGTAATAGACATTCAGTCTCTAAAGGAAATCACAAAGCTGATATCACTGCAAAGTATGTAGCCCAGAATGCTCCAATTTATGTAATGAATTTAACATCTATTGATTCTGATGATCTAGAGAAAGCTTATGTAGACTCAGATATCCAGAAATGGAAGGATAAATTTGGAGCTAGGAAAGAACATGGGATATGGATTACTGATACAGGAAGACCATTGTTACCAAATGATTTGCATACCTATTTGTGTCAAGGCATCCACACAAAAGGTCATTTTGGTACACAAGCTGTTGTGGATTCCATCAAGAGGCAATGGGTTGCTCCTGGAATAAGTACTGTTGCAAATAAGATCAGTAATAGCTGTCCAGTCTGCCAAAAGTTCAATCAAAGTGCATTCAGAAAGAAAGGTTTGGGTGGTAGGCCTTTAGCATATTGTCCATTTGAGAGTTTACAGATTGATTATATCTGCATGCCTAAAGCTGGAAGATACAAATATTGTCTTATGATAGTTGATAGACTAACTAAATGGCCTGAAGGTTTTCCATCAAATACCAACACGGTTAGTTTTGTGGTGAAAGTGTTACTTAAGGAAATTGTGCATAGATTTGGTGTACCTTTAGCCATAGATTCGGATAAGGGATCTCATTTCCCTCAGGATATCCTTAGAAGAGCCTATGAGAATCTAGGAATAACACCTAAATATCATGTTCCTTATCACCTGCAAAGTTCAGGTCAGGTGGAGCATATGAATAGGGAACTCAAGACTATGGTTGGCAAACTCTGTGCTGAAACTCATCTTAAATGGCCAGAGATTCTTCCCATAGCTTTGTTTTCCCTACATATGAGACCAAGAGCAGATCTACATATGTCATCATATGAGATGCTCTTTGGACATGCTCCACTACAAACAAAAACTTGTAAGGCTGTTTATGCATCACTTTTAGGAGGTGATTGCCAAATTGCTTCATATTTAAGTGCTTTACAGCAGAGGCTGAGAGAATTACAAGATATGGGAGTATTAATTCAATCTGGTCCATTAGATTATTCTCTTCATAATTTTCAACCAGGTGATATGGTCTATGTGAAAAATTTTGCCAAAACATCAGCAACAGAACAAAATTGGGTAGGTTCTTATACAATTGTATTAGTTTCACCATCTTCTGTGAAAGTTTTAGGTAGAGATTCAATGTATCACTGTTCTCATGTTAAATTAGCACATGGAATAGATAATGAAACTGTAGATATTGTTGAAGAAGAAGAAGAAGAAGAAGAAGAAGAAGAAGAAGAAGAAGAAGAAGGAGGA
>NW_025389833.1:0-6429 GCF_016433145.1 Gracilinanus agilis | reverse complement strand
TCTTGGAATCAATACTGTGTATTGGTTCCAAGGCAGAAGAGTGGTAAGGGCTAGGCAATGGGGGGTAAGTGACTTGCCCAAGGTTGCACAGCTGGGAAGTGTCTGAGACTAGATTTGAACCTAGGACCTCCCATCTCTAGGCCTGGCTCTTAATCTCAATACACTGAACTACCCAGCTGTCCCCCATCCAGCACCTTTTAAAAAATCCTCATCTTCTGTCTTAGAATTAATAGTGTGTATTGGTTCCAAGGCAGACAAGTGGTGAGGTCTAGGCAATGGAGATTAAGTGACTTGCCCAAGGTCACACAGCTAGGAGTGTCTGAGGCAAGATTTGACCCTAGGACCTCCCATCTCTAGGCCTGGCTCTCAATCCACTGAACCATCTAGCTGCCTCTTCTCCAGTACTTTAAAGGGAACTAAGAGTGTCTAGGTTTGCTGCTCCCACCCCAATTAGTAGCATTACCCCGATGGTAGGAGTAGTGTCCCCTATACTCCAGTTCCATTCATCCACTTAATATTCAGATGAGTTTTTTATGAGCGAATATTTACTGGTTATATTTTAACAGATATACAAACATATCTACAACATTTTGGAGGCATAATCCACCCTCTTATACTCATTTAATCTCAATGGCGGGCAAGGGTATTAGGTTCAGAGTTTAGTTCATTCCCTACAGAGCACAATTCATGTGCAACTCTGTCTGTCTGTCCCCATCCAAGGTTCAAGACTCAGGAACTTTGGCTTTTCTGCCTGCCTTGCTGGCTGCAACATCTCACCTAGTATCTTTACTCTAAGGTTGCCATGACTTAAACTGGGTCTGGTGGGAATTGCTACTGGTAACTAGATAAATAAAATAAACAAAGAAAACCAAATAGATTCATAAATAAATGAAACAAATGCAGATAAATAAAACAAAACAGAAACAAATCTCCTAGTCCATTTTTGAGGGTTCAAAGGATAAATTGGAGAGCAAGTGATATAAGTTTTACCCCATGTGCCAGTTCAGTTCCTAGCACTTGAGCTGTGGGTGAACTATGATTGTCATAGTATGGATACAGGAGGAAGGAGCATAAAGGAAAGGGAGAGGAAGCTGTCCCAGTCTAGCTAGTTTTAAAGCCACAGCCTGTTCTGGTCTCAAAGCCAATCAAAGGACTCTTGGGAGGGAAATGCAGAGAAGCAGAGTGTCTTCATGGTAGGTGATCTGGATATGTTCCAAGGTCCCATTACAGATATATGTGTAGAAGTCATCTGCATAGAGATGATAATTAAGCCCATGGGAACTGATGAAATCACTAACTAAAAAAGTACAGAGAAAAAAGAGAACTCATGAGTCTATGCATAGCCTTGGGGGTACACTCACAGAAGGTGTGACATAGATTATAAATGAGCAAAGGAAACTGAGAAGCAGTTAAAGAGAAGAACCAAAAGAGTGGAGTCATTGCAATTCAGAAAGGAGAATACCTAGGAGGAGAGGATAGTCAAAAGATATAAAGAGGTCAGGGAGACAGAAAGAGCATTTAAGAGGTTATTACAATAGCCTACATGAGAAGAGATGAATTCCTGGTATTCACTCTTTTCACCGTTGAGGTATGATGCACCATTACATTGCTCTTTGGGCTGCTCAAAGTCATTCTCCTTCCATGCCTCAGTAGGGCTTATCCTCCCTCAAAGGGCTTCATTCTCAAACATTCATCTTTCAGTCTTGACCTTTTTGTCACAGTAGCAAGACCTCTGTCTGGTACAATCATACTTGAGACACAGCTCAGAAGATTTTCTCAAAAAAATGCAGCTGTCATTGACTTTATGAATTAGTGGTATTTTATGTCCAATAGTTCAAGCAATTTTCAGAGTAGTCCAACAAAAATAAAATTATATTCAGGAATACAAAGAATAAAGGAAAACACAAACATAAACATAGGACAAGTCACCCACATATGCATATTCCAGATCAGTTTAGTTCTTCCACAAAGGAGGATTTTCTTGGTTTTCTTGGTTGTCTATCTTCCTATCTGTCTCTTTTCTCCCCAACACACAAATCAGTTGTTCCAATATAATGGGTCAGTCTAATACCACTTCCCAAACCTTGGCTGTCTCTGCTTTATCTGTATCCAATGGGTAGCCTCAGAGTGGAAAAGAAACAGATATTCTTAGGTATTGGAAGCAGCCATCTTTCTTTTCCATAAATCTATTGTCCTGCCTTTGCAATTGCCTAACTACTTTCCTACTAACAAAACTACCATTCATGATCCTAGCTTGGTAAAGCAAGCTGATTAAATACATCCATGCTAAAATGTGAATAACAAACAGCTCCCTTAACCATCCCAGGAATATTTACATTTTATTTTCTCTTACTTTTTTTATTGATTAAGAAAAATTTTCAATATTTACATTTTAAAGGAGAACTCTTGTTAAAACATTTTCTAATTGGTAGAACTGTAGGTATTGAGAGGGATATTTTTGGTGGTGGTGATGGTGGTGGTAAGGTATTTTACCTAGCTCCCTTATATTACACCATGAGGACTATCACTTCTTATCCTTACCAATAATACTAGTCCTATTCTAGGAAAGAGTTGGGAGAAGAGACATTGGGTTTGGTGGAGTTGTTCAGGTACTGTGTGGGAAATTATGAGAAACAAAGATTCTTACTCAGGAGTATAAACTTTCCCATACTTTTCTAGGAACTTCACCAAGGTTCACTTGACCTCCTTTTGTTAGGCTTCTGAATCTTGAAATAAAATGTGGGATTAAGCAAAGAAAATAAACTACTCATCCTTAAGGTTTAGGTACCTTAAACAAGTGGTAAACTGGCCATTCTCTATCTCTAAATTATCTTATTGATGTTGCTTTTTACTGTTGTCATCTTGTTCTTATAGGAACAGGTTCTTCCCTACAATTATAGGCTGTGCTTTCTTGTCTTTTTTTTTTTTTTAACAAATTAAATTTCTATAATGCCTTTTATTTGAAAATTTGAATTTTTTTACCTGACTCTCAGTAAATTAATAATAATTAATTGCATTAATTAATGAAGCATTTAAAAATTAAGAAATGAGAGCATTTTGGACCATTAACTTAGGTGTCTCTTTCCACAAATATTATCTAAGCCACTGATTTCATAGCATTGTTGAGGCTAGTTTTAAAGAAGCCCTGGCTAGTCATCTTTTCCTTTCTCAAATGCTATTATATTTCAGGCCTGGAACCTGGGCCAAGAGAGTGGTATTTGGGTGCTGGAGATTTTAAAACAACTGACTGTTATTGTTAAACTGTTATGACTTGGCTTTTCTCTAGAAGCTTAAAAAATGACCAAGAAGGTAAGATATGTAAGTCATCAACTGCCTTGTGGTAGTTACCAGTATTATCATCTCCTAATTATGTAGCTAGTTCACAGTCTATGGATAGAAAATATTATTATGATTCTTGGTTACCACAATAAGATTTAGAAAATGGAATACTTTGTATATACATGTGCAGGTGATGTTAAGGAGTTTTCCTTCAACCCTCTTACAAAATCTGAATACATCTCTAATTGGGTCATAAAGGCATTCCTTGTCTGAGCAAACGAAGTAGCATTCCCTTGTGAGTTTAAAACAGAAAGGTCCTGGAGAATTGAGAGGAAGTGCTGGAGGGAGTGCTTTGTAGATGTGACTCCTAAAGGGGAGTAAGGAGGGAATTTCCTTTTCTTCCTCTGTGCCAGTCATGACATCTAGGAATGACTTGCTCAGAGGGAGGCACCATATCAAACAGTTCCGAGAGTCTATCAGTTTAAAATAGCAATGGAAGAAGAACCCAGCCCTTGAGAGGAAATCGCTGAGAAGTAGGGGGTAAGGGAGGACTTCAAACCTTTAGATCAGTGGTTCCCAAACTTTTTTGGCCTACTGCCCCCTTTCCAGAAAAAAATATTACTTAGTGCTCCCTGGAAATTATGAAACTATTTATTGAACTCAGAATAGAATGTAATACAAAAAAAGTGTGACCATCACTGCTTCCCTGGATAGCTGCAGCACCCACCAGGGGGTGGTAGCTCCCACTTTGGGAATCACTGCTTTAGATGGTAATCTTGCATCTCTTTTCTTTCCTTGAACTCCTTCATGGGAGCCTCAAACTTTTTCTTTTCTTCTAGGCACAGAAAAGTCAGTTTATTTCTCTTTGTTTTAAATGTTTACTTGTTTTTGTAATGTTAACTATCAGTGAAAAAGCTACAATTCAAAGCTTCACATACCTAAGACAGAGAAAGAAAGAGAAATCTGCTTCAAATAGAGTATTTGAAAGAGAGGAAGCAAGAGATTTTTTAAAAATGAAATTAGATTTGAAATGTGAACTCTAAAAGAAATATTGGAAAGAGAATAAAAATCTTATGGGGACTGAATTAAAAAGAATTCAATGACTCCATGAAGCAATGGGAAATATTAAAGCAAAAGAAAAAGATTTAAAAGGTTGAAGAAAATGTAAAGTATCTATTATCAAAAGCAACTAACCTAGAAAATAGATCTATTAGAAATAATTTAAGAAACAAAAAAGCCTAGATACAATAGTTTAAGAAATCATTAACAAAAACTACCAAGAGGATGGATCACAAAAAGAGTATTAAAAAGAAAGAGAATGATCAGTATTTGATCAAGGGGAAAAAAGAGGAACCATGGAGTACTTTCAGACCACTTTAATGTTGATCACATACATTCCTTTCTATCATCTTTTTTCTTTTAAAAAAAAGGAAAAGAAGATCAAAGAGATGGAAAAATATAAGAGGATCTGATATAGGAAACACACAATTAATTATTGTAATCATGAACATGAATGGTTTAAATTTACACAGAAAATGGAAGATGATAGCAAAATGGATTAAAAAGTAAAATATAATAACAGGTGGTCATAAAAAATACAGTTGAAACACAAAGCTTCACACAAAGTTAAAATCTTCTTCTTTGCCTGCATAAGAGTCCATAAGTGCAGAATACTGAATATAATGCCAGTCTTTTTTTTAATATGTGAATTAGTTTGACTGAACTTTTTTTTTTCTTCTTAAAAATTTTTTTGTTATGAAAAAATGCTCTCTGAGAGAAGGTAGGGTCTTGACAGGAATGCAGGTGATATAAAAACAAGATAATTAATTAAATTTCACTTAAATTTTAAAAAGAGATAATCACTTCTTTTTATGAGAGTAAAATAAATGATGCACACAAGTGAATTAGTACTTCATTCACTCAGCAGTGACTTTTTTTTTTAAATCCCTATCTTCTGTTGGAGGAGCAACACTAAATATCAGTTCCAGGGCAGAACAGTAAGAGCTAGGAAATTAGTGTTAAGTGACTTGCCCAGGGTCACACAGACAGGTAGTGTCTGATCAAATTTGAACCCAGGAACTCTAGTCTCTATGACTGACTTCCTATCCACTGAGCCACTTAGCTGCCCACATGTTTTCTTTCATCCAGTGCTACTGGGTCATTAGAGGTATCCAGTTCATGACTACTGCTCTTTCTGCTTCCTCCCTTTTTTCACATAGTTTTTTTTTTTTTGGAGAGAGAGAGGGAAATTTTTTCAAGTTTCCACTAGGTAGTACATTAGGAAAGAGGGTTTCCTATCTTCTCCACTTAATTGAAATAGGGATTTTCAAAAGTGTAAGTAGTACTTCCACAAACTCCAAATGTCTTTGACAAGTACAACCAAAGGATATATAACTTCAGTTTACTAAAAATATAATCTCACTGAGCAATGAAAATGAATAGGAAAAGAATAATTGAGACTCTTTTGATGTTTGATGAACAAAAATATATTTGACTTCCTTCTGATACTCAGCAAATAAATTTTGAGGGCAGGTATGTTCTTCCTATTCATGTTATCTTTTGAAAAATCAGTTGGACCCTAGCAAATTTCAGAAATATATTCCTCAACATGGAAATAGGCTACGGAATTACCAATATGATCACTGCAAATACTGACAAACATCTGATAATGAACAGTCACAGTGATCCTCTCCTAAGCAAGAGAAGACCTAGGAAGTAGAAAAAACATGTACATTTGTGAATGAAAATTTCAATGTTTTCAAGGCCTTTCTCTTCTTTTTAAAAAAATCCTTACCTTCCATCTTAGAATCAATACTAAATATTGATTCCAAAACAGAAGAGCACTAAGGGCTAGGTAATTGAGGTTAAGTGACTAGTTCAGGGTCACACACCTAGGAAATATCTGAGGTCACATTTGAACCCAGGACCTTCCATTTCTAGACCTGGCTCTCTATCTAATGAGCCACTCAGCTGCCCCTCAAGGCCTTTCTAATGAAATCCTAAACCACTCACATGAACTATGAGTATACTATAATGATTCATTTGGAATCCCAATATGGTAATATTACCTTGTTTTCCAAAGTTGTTGTTTTTTTTCCCTTTCCCTTTTCCTTTTCCCCTTCCTTCCTTCCTTCCTTCCTTCCTTCCTTC
>NW_025389832.1:0-3101 GCF_016433145.1 Gracilinanus agilis | reverse complement strand
GAAATCATCTAGCCCAACCCCCTTTTCAGAAGAATTGACTGAAAACAAAAAAGGGGAGAGATTTCCCTCCAGAGGGGGAAACTACTTCCCTCAGTTCACACAGCTAGTTAAATGCAGAGCTGGGACTCAAAAGGAAGATCTTCCGATGCATCAATTAACATCTTGGACGAGTTCAAGGAACAGAGTCCTACATCAGGCAAATGCAGGTAAAAGCCCAACTACAATGAACATCATTACAAAAAAGAGCTCAGTAGAACAAAGTTATCCCTTTATACAAATATTTGCTCTTTCCCTTTCACCAAGATATTTCTCTGGAGGTGCTTCATTGGAGACAGTCATTGAATTACAGTCTTCCAAAGTTCCACTGGATCTGTGATCTCATGTAAGGACGAATGCCCTTCACATAAAGATTACAGCACAGCTCAGCGAGGATCAATAGATAATAATAGGAGTGAATGGAGAAGGGGGGAAAGAGTGAATGGAGAGGAAGCTAGGTAGCTCAGTAGAAAGAGGAGTTCCTGGGTTCAAATCTGTCCTCAGACACTTCTTAGCTGTGTGTGACCCTGGGCAAGTCATTTAACCCCAATTGCTTAGCCTTTGCTACTCTCTTGCCTTGCAGCCAATACTTAGTATTGATTCTAAGACAGAAGGTATAGGTTTTTAATTTTTTTAAGAGTGAATGAAGAATTTCCCAGCTGTGTGACCCTGGGCAAGTCACTTGACCCCCACTGCCTAGCCCTTACCACTCTTCTGCCTTAGAACCAATACACAGTATTAATTCCAAAATGGAAGGTGAGGGTTTAAAAAAAAAGAGTGAATGAAGACTATCTGCATAATGTTTGCTATTATTACAAGCTCAGAATGCTTCCTTAAGAGACAAAATAGAAATGGTGAAACGATGACTTCACCTGTTAATGTAGGAGTATCTGGAGGCTCTTACCTGACATCGGAGTCTGTCCTCGAGGGAGCCATTGGGCATGTAGGGGTGGATCACGCTGTGAAACACTTCCCCAGTACAGAAGCCGAGCAAGGGTAATAGGTTTTGATGGGAGCACCTGGAAGCAAACGCAGGTTCAGGATTAAAGAATGAGAGGAGATGAGCTCTTTAATTCCCATCATGGAATGCCAGAGTCTCGGAGGTGGAGGAGACCTCAGAGCCCATCTCGTCCAACCTATACAGAAAAAAGGGGGGGATTCTACCTCCATCATGCCCGAGAAATAGTCATTCAAGCATGGCACTGAAGCATTGAAGACCTCAAGTGCAGACCAGCTTTCCTCAACTGGATAACTTGTCAGGAAGTTTTCCTTAAAACGATTCTAAAACTACTTCTCTGCAACTCATAATTCTGGTCTGGATTGTCATTGAACCTTGCCAATAATCACTGGAATTTATAAATTGTTTTAAGGTTCACAAAAAGCTTTTAAAATATTATCTCATGTTCCCCCTCACAACAACCCTGGGAGGTAGGTGCTAATATCATCCTCATTTTACTTGAGGCAAATAGAAGATAAATGACTTGCCCAGGGTCGCTCAACCAGCCAAATGTCTAAGGTCAGATATGAATTCAAGTCTTCCTGACTCTGAGTCCACTCCATCCGCTCTGCCACCTCAATTCCTAAGAACATGCAGACATTATGAAATGGGCTCCCAAGCTCTGGCTGTGGCCAATACACCGAAAATCCCAAAGTCTGAAGGATACTTTGGAGACCCACATGGACATCTTATAGAAATAACATTAAATTGTACAGTATTTGAGAGTAAAAAAAAAAAAAAACAAAAACCATATCAGCCTGCCACAAAGGCACCTGCTGCAATGGAAAGAGGACCAGATGGAGTCAAGAGCCCTGGGTTTGAGTCTCCCTCTGCCACTAATTTCCTAGTGACTATGAGCGAGCCATAGTCTATCTTCTCCCATCCCCAGCTTATTCTCTATGACATAATACTGACACTACCTTCTTAACAGGATCAAATGAGATAATAAAGTACTTTGTAAACTATAATGTAAGAAGTAAATGGCTGCTTTTATTAATGAATTAACAGCATGAGTGAACATCGAAGTAAAACATTTTGTAAACCTTAAAGTACTACATAAATACTAGACATCATTTTTACTATTAAACATTCAGCTCGAGTTAATACTGTTATTTTGTTATTAATAATGATTTAGATGGAGACTAAATCATTTAATAATCACTGACATTGATGTAGTAATTTAAGGGTTACAAATGACTATATACCTATTTATCTCATTTGAACTTCACAAAACCCCAAGGAAGGAGATGCTACAAATGTTATACTCATTTTACAGCTGAGAAAATTGAGGCTCCAAGGAAGGAAGGGAATTGCCCAAAGCTCCATGTCTAGTGTCAGAGGCAGAATTTGAATACAGGACTACATGCTGTTCCAAATTTTATTTTTTCTAAGGTCTTTTCAATCCTAAAATTCAGTTTTAATGGCAGATTCACTCTCAGCTGGGCATCAATTCCCATCATCAATAGAACAGCCAAGTTCTATTCCCAGGCTGCTGTCCAATTTTGGAAAAGTTACTGTGATATTCCTGTTACAACCAAGCTCACGTGGGCTTTTCTATGCTTGGGTTTCTTTTTTGTGAAATGAGACCAATGTTAGGAGTTACCTTCCAAACTGGGGCTGCTAGGTGGTACCGCAGATGGAGCAGTGCGTCTGGAGTCGGAAAATGGAGTCCTGACAGAGCAATAACTAAATCGGGGTGACTGGAGCTTGTTCTTCAGGGGGCACCAAGTTTAGAGGGTAGCTCGGTGGCACAGTGATAGAGCACTGGACCCCAGAGTCACTTACTAGCTGTGTGGCCCTGGACAGGTCATTAATCCTGTTTGCCTCCATTTCCTTGCCTTAAACTGAGCTGGAGAAGGAAATGGCAAACCACTCCAGTATCTTTGCCAAGAAAACCCCAAATGGGGTCACAAAGAGTTGGGCATGCCTAAAATGACTAAATACAAGCCATTCAAGTTTATATAGAAGTACAGGGTCTTCATTTTTAAGATTAAAATTGAAAATCAATTACTTTATAGCATATATATAGTTATAGCTATATATAGTTACATTATAGAAACTATATATA
>NW_025389831.1:0-8080 GCF_016433145.1 Gracilinanus agilis | reverse complement strand
TTTAATTTCCAATTAGTTTTTGATGTTCCTGTCCAAGTGCCCTCACTAATTATTATTTTTATTGCATTATGATCTGAGAAGGTTACATTTATTATTTCTGCTCTTTTGCATTTGTTTGCAATGATTCTATGCCCTATAACATGGTCAATCTTGGTGAATGTGCCATGTGCAGCTGAGAAGAAGGTGTATTCCTTTTTGTCCCTATTTATTTTTCTCCACATATCAATTAAGTCTAATTTTTCTAGGACTTCATTGACCTCTCTTACCTCTTTCTTATTTATTTTTTGGTTTGATTTATCTAGATCTGACAGAGGAATATTTAGATCTCCCACTAGTATGGTTTTACTATCTATTTCCTTCTTGAGCTCTGCCAGTTTCTCCTTTATGAATTTGGGTGCTATGCCACTTGGTGCATACATATTGAGCAGTGTTATTTCCTCATTGTTTATACTGCCTTTAATCAGGATGTAATGACCTTCTCTTTTTTAATCAAATCTATTTTTACTTTGGCTTTGTCAGAAATCATAATAGCCACTCCTGCCTTCTTTTTCTCATTTCACGCCCAAAAGATTTTGCTCAAGCCTTGAACCTTAAACTTGTGTATGTCCACCCGCCTCATATGTGTTTCTTGTAGACAACATATGGTAGGATTTTGGTTTCTAATCCACCCTGCTATTTGCTTCCGTTTTATGAGAGAGTTCATCCCATTCACATTCAGAGTTATAATCATCAGTTGTGCATTTGCTGACATTTTCGAATCCTCCCCTATTCCTACCCCTTTTTTCCTTATACTTTTTCCTTTTAAACCAGTGGTTTGCTATTGAGCCGCTATCCCTTATCCCCTCCCTTGATTAACTTCCCTTTCTACCCCCTCCCTTATTTTTCCCCTCTTTTTTTTAAAGGCCTTATGAATTCCCTCCCCCTTCTCCCCTCCCTTTTTTTGACCTTCCCACTCCCCTGCTCCCCTTGGTTTATCCCTTCTAACTTTCTCAGAAGGGTTAGATAAGAGTTTTATGTCCCAATGGATAGTATAGCTACTCTTCCCTCTCCGGGTTGATTACACTGAGAGTAAGGTTTGATTATTACCTCTTAATGCTCTCTTCCTCTCCTTCTTATAATAGTATTTGTCCCCTCTCCCTCCCATGCCCTCTTTGTGTGTAACAGAATATCCTGTTTTCTTATTCACTCAAGTTTCTCTTGGTGTCCCCTGCTATTCACCCCCTCCTTCCCATCCCCCATGTCATCTTAGATTATTTAGTGTTCCACCCTCACCCTGTGAATTATTCTTCTGATTACTATAATAGTGAATATTATAATAGTGAATAGAGTTCACTACAGAGAATTATACATAACATTTCTCTACATAGGAATACAGATAATTAGATCTCACTGAGATCTAAAAAGGCAAATTTAAAAATTATAAGTTTTCTTTCTTTCCCCTCTGTATCTTATTTACCTTTTCATGTTTCTCAATTTTTGTGGTTGGATATCAAACTTTCCATTTAGCCCTGGTCTTTTCTGTGCAAATACCTGGAATTCTTCAATTTTGTTGAATACCCATACTTTCCCCTGGAAATATATAGTCAATTTTGATGGGTAGTTGATCCGTGGTTGCAGGCCCAGCTCTCTTGCCTTTCTGAATATCGTATTCCAAGCCTTGCGATCTTTTAGCGTGGAGGCTGTCAGATCCTGTGTGATCCTGATTGGTGCTCCTTGATATTTGAATTGTTTCTTTCTGGCTTCTTGTAAGATTTTTTCTTTTGCTTGGAAACTCTTGAATTTGGCAATTATATTTCTGGGTGTTTTCTTTTCTGGATCGAATGTCGCAGGTGTTCTATGAATCCTTTCAATGGCTATATTGCCCTCTTGTTGTAGGACTTCAGGGCAATTTTGCTGAATTATTTCTGTTAGTGTGGAGTCCAGGGTTTCTATTAATTTCTGGTTTTTCTGGAAGACCAATTATTCTCAAATTGTCTCTTCTAGACCGGTTTTCTTGGTCTGTCACTCTCTCATTGAGATATTTCATGTTTCCTTCTATTTTTTCAGTCTTTTGACTTTGTTTTATTTGTTCTTGTTGTCTTGAGAGATCATTAGCTTCTAATTGCTCAAATCTAGCCTTTAGGGATTGGTTTTCGGCTATAATCTTTCGGTTTTCGGCTATGATCTTCTGGTTTTCGGCCATAATCTTCTGGTATTCCTTTTCAATCTGATCATTTCTGGTGTTCAATTTGTTTATCAGTTCATTTGGTTTCTGAGCCTCACTTTCCATTTGCAAGATTCTACCTTTTAAACAGTTATTTTCTTGCCATATCTCTTCCATTTTCCTCAAAATCTCAGTTTTGAACTCTTCCATAGCTTGTGAGGAGTTTTCCTTATTTGAGGAGGGTCCGGATGCTTGTTTGTTCTCCTCCTCTGTTTGCTCAGTTGTCTGGATTTTCTCTGTAAAAGTTGTCGAGTGTTAAAGACTTCTTTTTCATGTTGTTAATCTTTCTCTTCTGAACTTCCTGAGACTGGGTAGCCATCGTTAGCCCAGCAATTTCTCAGGTTTATCCTCGAGCTCAGGGTCTGTCTGCGGTCTTTTGGCTCCTGAGGTCTGAGTTCTGGTTTTTTCCAAGGTCAAGCCCCCTGGTGGACCCCCTTGCTTGATCCTCTGCCGGAGGTTTCTTTACAAGTCTCAGGGTGCTGCTTCCACAGTCGTATACCCGTCTGCACTGGTTCCCCACTCAGGGTTTCAGAGCTTTAGCTCATGGCTGTGTCTGCCTCCACCCATGCCTCCACCCGTGCCTGCGCTCTGAGCCCGCGCTCTGCGCCCTGCGTCTGCTCTCTGCAGCCTGCTCCCGTGCTCAGATTTTGTGTGCATTCGTTAGCTTTTTGGGGTCCTAAATCTTGCTGCTCTCAGGAACAGGTCCCGGAGCTGCCAATGACTCGATGGGTGCCCAAAACTTGCTCTATTTCTTTTTAGCTGGCTTCGGCGCTATAGGTGTTGTGTGTGGAGGGGGTGGGGGTGGGGTGGTTGCTCAGGCAGCGATTTAGTGAGAGCTGTTTCACCCCTTTATAGCATGGAAATGCCTCGATTCCATGTACCTTCCACACTGTGCCCTGTTGTGGGGTTCCTCTGTTCGTCTGGACTTGTTTTTATGTCCCCTTGTGGAGTTTTGTGTTTTTTGGTCAGGAGAGGTTAAGAGCTGCTTCTTACTCTGCCGCCATCTTAACCCGGAACCTCCAATTAGTTTTTGATTTTCCTGTCCAGGTGCCCTTACTAATTATTATTTTTATGGCATTATGATCTGAGAAGGTTACATTTATTATTTCTGTTCTTTTGCATTTGTTTGTAATATTTCTATGCCGTATTACATGGTCAATCTTTGTGAATGTACCATGTGCAGCTGAAAAGAAGGTGTATTCATTCCTTTTTGCCCCTATTTATTTTTCTCCACATATCAATTAAATCTAATTTTTCTAGGACTTCATTCACCTCTCTTACCTCTTTCTTATTTATTTTTTGGTTTGATTTATCTAGATCTGACAGAGGAATATTTAGATCTCCCACTATTATGGGTTTACTATCTATTTCCTACTTGAGCTCTGCCAGTTTCTCCTTCATGAATTTGGATGCTATGCCACTTGGTGCATACATATTGAGCAGTGTTATTTCCTCACTGTTTATATTGCCTTTAATCAGGATGTAATGACCTTCTCTGTCTTTTTTAATCATATCTATTTTTACTTTGGCTTTGTCAGAAATCATAATAGCCACTCCTGCCTTCTTTTTCTCATTTGATTCCCAAAAGATTTTGCTCAAGCCCTTAACCTTAAACTTGTGTATGTCCACCCGCCTCATATGTGTTTCTTGTAGACAATGTATGGTAGGGTTTTGGTTTCTAATCCACTCTGCTATTTGCTTCCGTTTTATGAGAGTTCATCCCATTCACATTCAGAGTTATAATCATCAGTTGTGCATTTGCTGACATTTTTGTATCCTCCCCTATTCCTACCCCTTCTTCTTAAACTATTTTCTTTTAAACCAGTGATTTGCTTTAAGCCGGTATCCCTTATCCCCTCTCTTGATTAACTTCCCTTTCTACCCCCTTCCTTATTATTCCCCTATTTTTATTTTTAAAGGACTAATAAATTCCCTTCCCCTTCTTCTCCCCTTCCTTTTTTGACCTCCCCACTCCCCTGCTCCCCTTGGTTTATCCCTCCTGACTTTCTCTGTAGGGTTAGAGTTTTATATCCCAATGGATAATATAGCTACTCTTCCCTGTCCGGGTTGATTACACTGAGAGTAAGTTTTAAATATTACCTCTTAATGCTCTCTTCCTCTCCTTCTTATAATAGTATTTGTCCCCTCCCCTTCCCATGCCCTCTTTGTGTGTAATAGAATATCCTATTTTTCTCATTCTCTCAAGTTTCTCTTGGTGTCCCCTGCTATTCACCCCCCTCTTTCCCACCCCCCATATCATCTTAGACCATTTAGTATTCCACCCTCTCCCTATGAATTATTCTTCTGATTACTATAATAGTGAATACTATAATAGTGAATAGAGCTCACTACAGAGAATTATACATAGCATTTCTCCACATAGGAATACAGATAATTAGATCTTACTGAGGCCCTTAAAAAGGCAAATTTAAAAATTATAAGTTTTCTTTCTTTCCCCTCTGTTTCTTATTTACCTTTTCATGTTTCTCTTGATTTTTGTAGTTGGATATCAAACTTTCCATTTAGTCCTGGTCTTTTCTGTGCAAATACTTGGAAATCTTCAATTTTGTTGAATGCCCATACTTTCCCCTGGAAAGGCATTGTTTTTTATAATGGTAGTCAATTCCATTTTTCTCTCATACAAGGAAAGGAAGAAACACTTTAAGTACCAGTTATTAGAAGACTAGGAACACATGAGGAATAAGACAAGAGCAGGCAATAGAGGGAGAAAGATGTAAAGCAGTGATTCCCAAAGTGGGTGCCACTGCCCCCTGTTGGGTGCTGTAGCAATCCAGGGGGAGCGGTGATGGCCACAGGTGCATTTATCTTTCCTATTAATTGCTATTAAAATTTTAAAAAATTTAATTTCCAGGGGGCTAAGTAATATTTTTTTTCTGGAAAGAGAGCAGTAGGCCAGGAAAGTTTGGGAACCACTGATGTAGAGGATGGTGATTAAAAGCAAAACACTTGTGAGGCGGGAAAGTGAAAGGAGAGAGAAAGAGTAGGATTAAAAGTGGAAAATAAGATGAAGGGGAATACACAGTTGATAATCATAACTTGGAATGTGAACAGGATGAATTCACTCATAAAAAGGAAGCAGAGAACAGAGTGGATTAAAAACCAGAATCCTATGATATGTTGTTTACAAGAAAAACATTTGACCCAGGGAGACACACACAGAGTAAAGAAAAGGTCCAAAGTGGAATTTATTGTGGCATTATCTATAGTAAAAAGAAGTAGGGGTAGCCATTATGACCTGACAAAGCTAAAGCAAAAATAGATCTAATTAAAAGAGATAAGGAAGGAAATTACATCTTGCTAAAAGTTACCATAGACAATGAAGTAACATCAATACTAAACATAAATGCACCAAATGGTATAGCCTCCAGATTTTTAAAGGAGAAATTAAATGAGCTTCAGGAAGAAATAGTACAACTATACTAGTAGGGGATCTCAACTTCCCCCTTTCAGATCTAGATAAATTGAACCAAAAATTAAAGAAGATAAAAGTGAAGGCAATAAATAAGAAATCTTAGAAAAGTTAGAACTAAAAGATCTCTAGAGAAAACTGAATGGGTATAGAAAGGAGTATACCTTCTTTTCAGCAATACATGGCACATAACACAAAAACAGACCATATATTAAGGCATAAGAATTTCACAACCAAATGCACAAAAGCTGAAATAATAAATGCATCCCTTTCAGATCATAATGCATAAAAATTATAATCAATAAGGGTCCAGAGAACGACAAATAAAAAATTAATTAGAAAGCAATCTAATGCTAAAAAAAGGGGTGGATCAAAAACAAATTTTAAAATAATTAATAATTTTATTAATGAGATTGCTCATGGGTAGGATGAGCTAACATAATAAAAATGGCCATCCTACCCAAATTAATTTTCTTATTTAGTACTATACCTATCAAACTACCAAAAAACTTTTTTACTGAATTAGAAAAAAACTATTAAAAAGTTCATTTGGAAGAACAAAAGACCAAGAATATCAAGGGAAATAATGAAAAAAAAATATGAAGGAAGGTGGCCTAGCAGTACCAGACCTTAAACTGCACTATAAAGCAGTAGTTGTCAAAACAATATGGTACTGGCAAAGAGACTGAAGGGAGGATCAGTGGAATAGACTTGGGTTAAGTGACCTCAGTAACACAGTCTATGATAAATCCAAAGAGCCTAACTTTGGGAACAAAAGCCCACTATTTGACAAAACCTGCCGGGAAGATTGGAAAACAGTATGGGAGAGAATGAGTCTAGATCAACATCTTACAACCTATACCAAGATAAATTCAGAATGGGTGAAAGACTTGAAGATAAAGAAAGAAACTCTAAATAAATTAGGTGAGCACATAATAGTATACTTGCCATATCTCTGGGAAAGGAAAGATTTTAAAACCAAGCAAGAGTTAGAAAAAATTACAAAATGTAAAATAATCAATTTTGATTACATTAAATTAAAAAGGTTTTGAACAAACAAAAACAATCCTACCAAAATTAGAAGGGAAGCAACAAATTGGGGAAAAATCTTTATAACAATAACTCTGACAAAGGTCTAATTATTCAAATATGCAAGGAGCTAAATCAATTGTACAAAATATCAGGTGATTCCCTAATTGATAAATGGGCAAGGGACATGAATAGATAATTTTCAGATAAAGAAATCAAAACTATCAATAAGCACATGAGAGAGTGTTATAAATCTCTAATAATTAGAGAAATGCAAATCAAAACAACTCTGAGGTATCACCTCACACCTAGCAAGTTGGCAAAAATAACAGCAGGGGAGAATAATGAATGTTGGAGGGGATGTGGCAAAATTGGGACATTAATGCATTGCTGGTGAAGTTGTGAACTGATCTAACCATTCTGGATAGCAATTTGGAACTATGCCCAAAGAGCACTGAAACAGTCACTTCCCTTTGATTCAGCAATACCATTGCTAGGTTCATACCCAAAAGAGATCATATGGAAAAAGACTTGTACAAAAATATGTATAACCTCACTCTTGGTGGTGGCAAAAAACTAGAAAATGAGGAGATGCCCTTTTGATTGGAGAATGGCTGAACAAATCATAGTATCTGTTGGTGATGAAATACTACTGTGCTCAAAGGAATAATGAACTGGAGGAATTCCATGTGAACTGGAAAGACCTCCAGGAATTGATGCAGAGTGAAAGGCACAGATTCAGGAGAACGTTATATACAGAGACTGATACACTGTGGTACAATCGGACATAATGAACTTCTCTACTAGCAGCAATGCAAAGATCCAGAACAATGCTGAGGGACTTATTAGAAAGAAAACTATCCACATTCAGAGGAAGAACTGTGGGAGGAGAAATATAGAAGGAAAACAAATGCTTGAACATATGGGCTGATGGGGATATTATTAGGACTCTAGTCCAACTATCAATAATATATGTAAAACCCAGTGGAATTGTGCATCGGCTACAGGAGGGATGGGGGAGTTTAGGGGAGAGGGAAAGAAAATGAATCATGTAACTATGGGGAAATATTCAAAATTTAAAATTTAAAAATAATAATTTTATTAATGAGAATGACAATGGGGAGACAGCATATAAAAATTTATTGAATATAGCCAAAGCAGTACTTAAGGGAAATTTTCATCTCTAAACACATATATCAATAAAACAGAAAAAGCAGACCAATGAATTAGGCATACAACTAAAAAAAAAAGCAAAAAAAAGGACAAATTAAAAACCCCCAATGTACCCCCTTAAAGTCTCCCAGTGTATATTCAGCGTGAGGGGAGAGCTGGAAGAGAGACTCGCCATTACAGACTGACACTCTCTCTCTCTCTCTCTCTCTCTCTCTCTCTCTCTCTCTCTCTCTCTCTCCTCTCTC
>NW_025389830.1:0-9358 GCF_016433145.1 Gracilinanus agilis | reverse complement strand
GCGCCCAGCGTCCTGCTCCGGCGCGCGCGCTCAGATTTCGCGTGCTTTTTTTGACTTAATGGGGTCCTAAGTCTTGCTGCTGTCAGGAACAGGTCACGGAGCTGCTGATGACTCAATGGGTGCCCCAAACTTGCTCTATTTCTTTTTAGCTGGGTTCGGAGCTATAGGTGAGTGTGGAGGGGGTGGGGGTGGGGCGGTTGCTCAGCTCGCGATTGAGTGAGTGAGAGCCCTTTTTAGCCTGGAAATGTCTCGATTCCACGTACCTTCCACGCTGTGCCCTGTTGTGGGGTTCCTCCGTTCGTCTGGACTTGTTTTTATGTCCCCTTGAGGAGTTTTGTATGTTTCGGTCAGGAGAGGTTAAGAGCTGCTTCTTACTCTGCCGCCATCTTAACCCGGAAACCATATCTTAAATATTTTAAAAGAAAACTTTACATAAAAGAGATTCTCAATTTCATGTTTAATATTTTTGAATTGTATATATGAAAATGCCCGTTTTATTTGGTGTTTGTTAAATTCATAATTTTCAAAAAGTAAATTAGAAATCCTGGATCATTGTTGAAATAGAATAAGGTATAGGCAACATTACAGACCCAATAATAGGTAGTATTAATAATACTTTATAAAAGTAATAGTTAAGTGATTAAGTAAAAGGCCTTCCCCAGTACTAAGAAATAACCTAGATTGTCTTTGATGTATCACCATGAGAATGGTAGCAACAAAGTCTGAGTAGAAGGCATGGATAAGCTACAGGGATTAGAAGTAACTAATTACTGGTGAATCTAGAGTGAGAAGTGTATTCAGTCGGTCAGTTAAACATTTATTAAATACTTATTATGTTCTAGGAACCATGCTAAGCTATGAAGAAAGGGGAAAAAGGCAACTGACAGTCCCTGACTTCAAGAAGTTCTCAATTTAATGGGGGAGACAATAAAAACCAAATATTTACAAAAAAATTTATGTATAACGTAATTTGGAAATAATTTTTAAAAAGTGACTAGAATTTATATTAAAAAAAGGTTGAGAAAGGCTTTATGTAGGAAATGGAATATTTTATTTGGATTTTTAAAAGGCCAGAGAACCCAGAGATGAGAAAGGAGATCATTATAAGCATGTAAGCAGGAAAATATACTCTGAATTTAAGAGATGGAGTGTCATAGTCATGGGACAGCAAGTAGGCCAGAGTTTTTGTATCAAAGAGTATAAGGCACAAAATAATATATAAAAAGAAATTGGTGGAAAGAAGGAGGTAGGAAGGGGCATAATTAGCTTATGAAGGGATTTGAATGCCAAACAGAGAATTTTGTTTTTGATCCTGGAGGCATCAAGTAGCCAGTAGTGTTCATTGAATGTGTGTGGTAGTGGAGGAATGATATGGTCAGACTTGTGCTTAAGGAAAAAGATAAGAGAATATTAAGGAGAAAATGATCAACAGTATCAAGGACTGCAGAAAGGTCAAAGAGAATATTGATTGAAAAAATGTCATTGGATTTGCCAATTATGAAAACATTGGTAGCTATTGAAAGATTAATTTGGGTGGAGAAATGACGTTGGAATCTGTGTTTAAGGTAAAAAAAAGGAGAGGAGAGAAAGTGAAGGCACTTATTATAGATGACCTTCTCAAGGAGTTTAGCCACAAAAGGATGAAGATTTAGGACAAATGGTTAGTAAAGATGGAAGGATCTAGTGAGGACATTTTGAAGACAGAGCAAACAGAAACATGTTTGTAGACAACAGGAAAGGAGCTAGAAGAGAGGGAAAATAAGTAATAAAGTGAGGATGACAGAGGGAAATAAACTGGAAGAGGTGGAATATGTAATGGAATCACTTTTACAGATAGAAAGTTTAGCTTTGGTAAGGAGAGCATCACTTCACATGAAACAAGAAAGGAAGAATTAGTGGTAGGATATATCGGAGCGATATGAAATGGAAGGAAAGGGAAAAGAGAGATCTCACAGTAAATGGAAGTGACTTTTTCTATAAAGTATGATGTGAGCTTTGTAAGTTGAAAAGGCACAGGGTGTGGACAAATTGAAAGTTTGAGAAGAAATGAAAAATTTTTAGAAGAAATGCTGTGGAAAGTGGGATAGTGATTTGATAAGAAGGGTATAATAAAATTGAATGGAATCAGCTGAGGTTGTGTCACATAAATTCATAGTGGACACAAGCGGAAGGGTTCTTTCAGTCACACAGGTATAGGAACAGAGGCTGTGGATAGTTGGAATCATATAGGACTTGTTTTTAGCAGGGTACAATTGATGAAATAAAAAGGGGTATGGGAATTTAAGAAAACAGTTCAGTGTAGAGATAAATTGATTCACCAAGAGGTCAAGATAAGGAAAAGAAGGAATGTAGCACAGTTATTTCTTTTTTCCATGCCTGGACTATATTTGGACTTCTCTGACTTTCCCACAATGGCCCCAATAAATTAATTTTGGAAAACCTCATCATCTTTCAAGATCTTATCAGATTCTTACCCCTCTGCATTACTACCTCCAGAGATTCTGACTGAATAGTGGGGTCATGGACTCCAATTCCTCCATTTAAGGAAGAAATCTGAGCTTGGACAACTGTATATTTCTCACCTAACTGTAATACTTTTGTGGATAGAGGAGTAGGTCATGGGAAATGATTAGATAATATATAAGGGTGATATTATTTTTACAGTCATTCATTTACATTTATTTTTACAATAAGGAATATATTGATTAGGATATTTGAGGGAGAATCAATATGTGTATTGAAGTCACCAAGGATGAGGACAAGAATTGGAAAGGAGAATAAAAATAAAGTTAGGTACAGAACTATTTGAGGAAGAAAGAGAAATGACCTGGAGGTCTATAGAAAATAGCTTATAGAATTTTTGGTTGGGTGATAGATATAAATTTCATAAATCTTACAAGAAGAAGAGGTTCCTGAATAATGGAAAGGGAGGAGGATAACCTAGAAGAGATAATGGAAAACAAGAAATGTTCCATCTCCTTTGCATTTACCAGTAAGTACAGGGGAATGAGTAAAGGTACAGCTACTACTAGAAACAGCAGCTAAAGTGTCTGTGTCATTAGGGGAGACCCAAGTTTCAGTGATAACTACGAGATGGAAAGAGGAGGGTAAATGATTTAGGCTAGAGAGAAGTTCATTGCCTGTGTTGTTAGCATACCAAAGGGCACAATGGAAGGGGTAGGTGGCATATGGTTGGAACTAGAGGATTGAGAGCAATGGGAATGAAAAATCAAGTAAAAAGATGATGACCTAAAGAATATGAATCACTGAGATGTGCAGGGCATGGCACAGAGAGTCAGAATCACTGAGATATAGAAAGTATGACCATATGTGAAGATATTCATTGTGGAATGGAATGTTCCACTCCTCAGAGACTGGGCAAGAGACCAAGTAAAGCATAAAATAGTAGGCAAATGGTCAGATTGGAAGTCCTGTTTCACTCCTCCTCCTCTCTCTGATGGTTGGAGATTAGACAGGAAAATAAAAACAAAAACAAAAAAAAAAAAAAAAGAGGAGACAATTGTCCCTACCTCCCTACTTTCCTCTTCCTTGTCTCTCAAGGGAAAGGGAAAGCAGGAGATGGAAGACTTGAGGTCAAATAGAAGTTTGCTCCTATTGGTTCTGGAGTTCGTCTTCATGTCAAGTGGGAGGTAAAGCTGGTGGCAAGAGGTGGAAATATTAGAGATATAGTCGACGAGATAGAAGGGGTGCTCAGTATTATCATTCAATTCACTGGACCCTACCCTTGACAAGGGTCAGACCTGAGATATGGACAAGACTTTAATATCACTAAAATAAAACTATCACATAGGTTCAAAGTCTCAATTAGTTTCTCAACCAACGATGTCATACATTATGGGGCTGATTTGTAGAAATCTTTATCTCACTGCTAATCTTAATATAGATCATCATCATCATCATTATCATCATCATAACCCATGAAGGATGAAACTGCATACTAATACTTTTGGTCATTTACAGAAAGCTGATATTTCATTTGCTTTTTTAAAGAGTAGGTAGAACACTGGATACTTGGGAATAATAACTAGTAGCAGCATAGCAATTTGTTCAAAATCATTTCCATTTGAATCCCATTAAAAAAGATGGAAAAAATGAATTAATGATTAAAATAAAATTATTTCTCCCCAGCATTTTGAGATCTGCAAAAACTTCTCATGCCTCATATTGTTTATTCCTATGGAGATGAATCCTGGACATGATACCATTTCTTGATATGTTAAAAAAATCAACCAATACAAATAAGAATATAAAAAATTTAAATACTTGCTTTAAATTGATTCTGGATGATAATAAATATGTTTAAGTTCCTTTGTTGTTGTTTTTTTCATTGAGTCAGACAAGCAAGAGGAATATGTGACTAATAAACACAAAAGAGAACTGGGTCTACAAGAATCAACTATCCAGCAAAACTGACTATATTATTGCAGGGGAAAGCATGGTCATTCAATAAAATTGAGGACTTCCAAGCATTCATCAAGAAAAAAAAAACAGGCTTAAACAGAGAGTTTGCTGCCCAAACACAGAATCACCATAAGGCAATTAAGAGAATGGGGAGAGGGTAAAAATCTTTTCTTTAAAGGACCCAATAAGTTCAATCAATTTGTATACCAAGAAGAAAAGAAGATATTGGCAAATATTAAAAATTGTTATTACCAAAAGAGTAATTAGAAGAAGTTTACATAGAGGGAACAGTGGCAAATTGTATAGGATGAAATGTCAAGCAATATAATACATGTATACATATATACATGTACATGTATGTATGTATGTATAAATATATGCGAAACTAGAGGGGGAAGAAGGTAAAATTAAGAAAAATGGAAAAACAAACAAAATGGAATAAATTTATATTCCATAAATAAGCTCATGGGGCCAACAGGGAAGAATAACAACTGTAAAGAGGTTGGAGAGAGGAAATATTTACCACTTAAGTACAATGAAATCAACTTAAAGAGGGAAGAAAAATCAGATCCCCTGGGGCAGGGAATTGATTCTCACCCTATACAGAAGTAGAAAGGTAACAAAAGGACTGGTGGAGAGGGAAATAACACTAGGAAGGGAGAGGGCAAGGGCAGGGTAGCTTAAAAAGATCCTAAAGAAGAATAAGAGGGGAATAAGAAGGGAGAGGGGAGAAAGGGAAGTACAATAAGGGAGGGGATTAGGGGAAATGATTTAAAACAAAACACTGATATAGAAGGAAATAGTGAAAGAAGAAAGGACAGGACAAGGAAAGGGAATCAAAATGTCTGGGAATACACAGTTGATAATTATAACTCTGAATGGGAATGGGATGAACTCACCCATAAAATGGAAGCAAATAGCAGAGTGGATTAGAAACCAAAATCCTACCATATGTTGTCTACAAAAAACACACATGAGATAGGCAGACATACATAGATTAAAAATGAAAGGATGGAGCAAAATCTATTTGGTTTCAAATGAGAAAAAGAAGGCAGGGATTGCCATCATGATCTCTGACAGAGTCAAAGTAAAAATTGATATGGTTAAAAGAGATAGGGAAGATAACTACATCCTAATAAAAGGCAGTATAAACAACAAAGAAATATCATTACTCAACATGTATGAACCAAATGGTATAGCATCCAAATTTCTAAAGGAGAAGCTAGTTGAGCTCAAGGACAAAATAGATAGCAAAACTATACTAGTGGGGGACCCCAACCTTCCCCTATCAGATCTAGATAAATCAAACCAAAAAATAAATAAGAAAGAGAAAAGAGAGATGAATGAAACCCTAGAAAATTGGAGTTAATAGATATATGGAGAAAAACAAATAGGAACAAAAAAGAATACACCTTCTTTTCAGCAGCACATGGAACATTCACAAAGATAGACCATGTAATAGGGCATAGAAACATGGTAAACAAATGCAAAAAAGCAGAAATAATAAATATAACATTTTCAGATAATAATGTAATAAAAATAGTTATTAGTAAGAATACATGGAGAGGCAAACCAAAAACTAATTGGAAATTAAATAATATGATTCTCCAAAATAAGTTAGTGAAAGAACAAATCATAGAAACAATTAATAATTTCATTGAAGACAATGACAATGGTGAAACTTCTTACCCAAACCTATGGGATGCAGCCAAAGCAGTTCTAAAGAGAAAATTTATATCACTAAGTGAATATATGAACAAATTAGGGAGGGCAGACATTAATGAATTGGGAATACAACTTAAAAACTAGAAAATGAACAAATTAAAAATCCTCAGATGAAAACTAAATTAGAAATACTAAAAATCAAAGGAGAAATTAATAAAATCAAAATTAAAAGAACCATTGAAATAATAAATAAAAATAGAAGCTGGTATTTTTAAAAAACAGATAAAATAGACAAAGTACTGGTAAATCTAATACAAAAAGAAAGAAGAAAACCAAATTGACAGTATCAAAGATGAAAAGGGAGACCTCACCTCTAATGAAGGGGAAATTAAGGCAATCAAAGATGAAATGGAAGACCTCACTTCTAATAAAGAGGAAATGACGGCAATCATCAAAAACTCTTTTGCCTAATTATATGGCAATAAATATAGCAATCTAGGTGATATGGATGAAAATTTACAAAAATATAAGTTGCCTAGGTTAACAGCAGAAGAAATAGAATACTTAAATAATCCCATATCAGAAAAAGAAATTGAACAAGCCATCAAAGAACTCCCTAAGAAAAAATCCCCAGGGCCTGATGGATTCACAAGTAAATTCTATCAAACATTCAAAGAACAACTAATCTCAATACTATACAAATTATTTGATATAATAAGCAAAGAAGGAATCCTACCAAATTCCTTTTATGACACAAATATAGTACTGATTCCAAAACCAGGTACATCAAAAACAGAGAAAGAAAACTACAGAACAATTTCCCTAATGAACATAGATGCAAAAATCTTAAATAGAATACAAGCAAAAAGACTCCAGGAAGTGATGAAGAGGGTTATCCATCATGATCAAGTGGGATTTATACAAGGAATGCAAGGATGGTTCAAAATTGGAAAAACCATCCACATAATTGACTATATCAACAAGCTAACAAACAAAAATCACATGATTATTTCAATAGATACTGAAAAAGCCTTTGACAAAACACAACACCCGTTCCTATTGAAACACTAGAAAGTATAGAAATAGAAGGGCCTTTCCTAAAAATGATAAACAGTATATATCTAAAACCATCAACAAGCATCATATGCAATGGGGATAAATTAGAAGCCTTCCCAATAAGATCAGGAGTAAAACAAGGATGCCCACTATCACCTCTATTATTTAACATTGTACTAGAAACACTAGCAGTAGCAATTAGAGAAGAAAAAGAAATTGAAGGTATCAAAGTAGGCAATGAGGAGACTAAGCTATCGCTCTTTGCAGATGATATGATGGTCTACTTAAAAAATCCTAGACAATCAACTAAAAAGCTAGTAGAAATAATCAACAACCTTAGCAAAGTTGCAGGATACAAAATAAATGCACATAAATCATTAGCATTTCTATATATTTCCAACATATCACAACAGCAAGAGGTAGAAAAAGAAACACCATTTAAAATCACCCTAGACAATGTAAAATACTTAGGAATCTATCTACCAAAACAAAGACAGGAATTACATGAATACAACTACAAAACACTTTCCAAAGGATTAAAACTAGATCTAAGTAATTGAAAAAACATTGAGTGCTCATGGGTAGGATTAGCTAACGCAATAAAAATGACCATTCTACCCAAATTAATTTACTTATTTAGTGCCATACCTATCAAACTACCAAGAAACTTTTTTACTGAATTGGAAAAAAAACTATAACAAATTTCATTTGGAAGAACAAAAGATCAAGAATATGAAAGGAAATAATGAAAAAAAAACATGAAAGAGGGTTGCCTAGTAGTACCAGATATTAAACTATACTATAAAGCAGCAGTCATCAAAACAATATGGTACTTGCTAAGAGACAGAAGGGAGGATCAGTGGAATAGACTTGTGGTAAGTGATGTCAGCAAGACAGTGTATGATAAACCCAAAGAGCCCAACTTTTGTTGGAAAAAAACTGGAAAATGAGGGTATGCCTTTCAATTGGGGAATGGCTGAACAAATTGTGGTATATGCTGGTGATGGAATACTATTGTGCTCAAAGGAATAATAAACTGGAGGAATTCCACGTGAACTGGAAAGACCTCCAGGAAATGATGCAGAACAAAAGGAGTAGAGCCAGAAGAACATTATACACAGAGACTGATACACTGTGGTAAAATCAAATGTAATGGACATCTGTACTAGCAGCAATGCAATGACCCAGGACAATTCTGAGGGATTTATGGTAAAGAATGCTACTCACATTCAGAGGAAGAACTACAGGAGTGGAAACACAGAAGAAAAACAACTGCTTGAACACATGGGTTGATGAGGTCATGATTGGAGATGTAGACTTGAAACAACCACACCAATGCAACTATCAATAATATGGAAATGTTAAAACCAGTGGAAATGAGCGTTGGCTTTAGGGGAGTAAAGCGGAAAGTAAGAACATGAATCATGTAACTATGGAAAATTTTTCTAAAAAATAAAAAAATTAAAAAAAAAACTGTCATTGACATCCAGATGCAATCAACATTCAAAGCTAGTATGGAACTATCTTTGAATCAAATAATACTGACATGTGGAACGCATAAGATGAAATTCAAAAAACTTAAGGAAAAAGTAACATCATAATGAAAGATAAAGCACATAGTATAAACTTTTAAATATCCATAAACAAGGTAGAAAATAGTGCAGTTAAGTGGCACAGTGCACAGAGTTCAAACCTGTGTGACCCTGGGAAAGTTACTTGATCCCGTTTGCCTCAGTTTCCTCATATGTAAAATAAGGTGGTGAAAACCAATGTAGTATCTTTGCCAAAAAGAAAAATTCAAATGAGATCACAAAGCGTCAGATGTGAGTGAAATGACTAAAGAACAAGGTAGAAACTATCTGAAGAACAGTGGAATGAATAATAGTATGATACAGATATTCTATATAACTATGACACAGGGATGACTTAACGCAATGTAATGAATAAGTCCATAAAATATGACTCTAATAGCCAAGAATGGGGTCTGATATATGCACAAACTGATGTCCTTATTAGCGTAGTCAGTCCAGCTTCAGACTCTATATTTTATGTGAAATGTATACGTTTGTATTTTTAAAAGTATAATAAATGAATTAAACTAACTAAGCATTTGTTATACCTTTACAGTAGTCCCTCTGTTATATCGCAGTTCACTTATCCTGGCTTTACTGTATCACGGGTATTTAAAATATATATATATATATATATATATATA